>NC_143045.1:8060000-8225000 GCF_057628025.1 Oncorhynchus mykiss
AAATGTAGAACTGGTGGTGCTACAATGGTTGCCCACTTTAGAAAGGGAGGGCCAACCGAGAAGAACAATCCATCACTTCCTGCGGCATAATGGTTCAGTTTAAAAGACTGGTATATGCCCTCTCTCGCTCACGAACCTTTACATGACGACAACGAAAACAACAACTCCTTATTTAGCTACTGTATGCCATCCTCAACAGAATCCAGGGCCACTGTTTTCTTCTTAAAGTGTTACCCGAATCCCACCATGTAATCAGGAATCCCTTGTTTGTCTGTGACCGAGGTGTGTATCTCCATCTATCAGAAGCTTCATTTAACCATTAGCTGTTGCAGGGATTCACCGTGGTTTCCTTGCTCGAGGACATTCACATACGATTCTAAAGCATTTTGGCAGAATGAATTGTCTGAATTTGATTTAAGTAAACTCATGAGCTGCTTGAAGGGCAATGTTTATCTACGTTGGGCTGATTCCAAGAAAAGCAGTAGAATGTCTCCAGTCTTATATGGACGGAAAATGACTTTGCTTCAGTAGAGAAAATAGAGAAAGACAGCAGAATATGCCCTCCAGCTTAACATAGATGTGAATGCTTGACTGGGGGTAATCTCCATTTAGTAAGAGGCCGGGTGAGACTCCTTGTGCACGTGTGCATGAAAAAAAAATCGTATCACTTCAGGAAACAAAAATATCAATTATGATAAACTATCCTATTAAAGTCAATTTTATTATAATCAAGGATTCATTAACTTTTTAAAAAATTGGTTTGTTTTTACAATCGGTTAAAAGGAGGTCAAACAGCCCTTCTTCTATAAACACACTGGATATTTATGTTAAGACACTTGACTGCAAAAGGGCAGATGCATCGTTACCAATAATTATATAGAAAAATGATATAATCAGTATAATTGCTCCAAAATCTTACTATACTTTCTAATTGCTGACATTTTACACAATGAATCTTAGTGGTTTTCCGTGGAGAGTGTCCAAAGTTTAATTTTCAACCTCACGGCTGCCCAATTGGGAATTACCTTATTTGAGGCTAACACAGACTATAAACTTGCAATATGTGTATATGGATAGAGTTTCCATGGTCATAAGTCAAATCACTGCATTACGCAGTGCTATATTGCTCTCGTCAAAGCTGATACCTGACCCATTGTCTTTATCCTCTCCCTGGAGCCTGGGTGGCAGCTGTCGTTTTCCAACACTCCCATTCAGAAAAACGAACACTCTTAGAAATAAAGATGCTATCTGGAACCTAAAAGAGTTCTTCAGCTGTCCCTATAGGAGAAGCCTTTTGGAACCCTTTGATCATGGCTGAGTAGGATTTTGTTGATTCAACTAATCCTCTTTTACACTTTTTAATGTCACCGTAATCAAATATTTTTGGGGAAAACTGGCAATTGAGTTATGAGAGTAGAATGGATTCAACTCAAGAGACCCATGTGGGCTCAAGTGGAACATTCAGGAAGATTTTTCTACACTGACGTATCACCAAAGCTGCTCCACAGTAGGTATATACAATCGTAGTATTTTCCCTGGCGTCAAAATGTTTAAGACAGCCCACCAAAACACAGACGTGGGCTGAGATGAGATCAGAGAAAAGGTCGGAGAGGGAGCCCAAAGGTCTGGAGTGGATACTCTGAGTAATACTCTAAATAATACTGCCACAATCAGGGTTAAACATGTTAACATTATTGTACTAACGCAGGATATATGGCCAAAGCCATATCTGAGGTGACCAGTCCTGTGCACACTAACCTACCCAACAGTCATAGTAGTAAACTCACCAAAGAAAGAAACTTCCCTTTTTCAGGACGATGTCCTTCAAAGATAATTCGTAAAAATCCAAACAACTTCACAGATCTTCATTGTAGAGGGTTTAAACACTGTTTCTCATGCTTGTTCAATGAACTATAAACAATTAATGAACATGCACCTGTGGAACGGTCGTTAAGACACTAACAGCTTACAGACGGTAGGCAATTAAGATCACAGTTATGAAAGCTTAGGACACTAAAGAGGCCTTACTACTTACTCTGAAAAACACCTGAACGTGCCTTAGGCATGCTACAAGGAGGCATGAGGACTGCAGATGTGACCAGGGCAATAAATTGCAATGTGCGTACTGTGAGACTCCTAAGACAGCGCTACAGGGAGACAGGGTGGACAGCTGATCATCCTCGCAGTGGCAGAACGCGTGTAACAACACCTGCACAGGATCGGTACATCTGAACATCACACCTGCGGGACAGGTACAGGATGGCAACAACTGCCCGAGTTACACCAGGAACGCACAATCCCTCCATCAGTGCTCAGAGAGGCTGGACTGAGGGCTTATAGACCAGTTGTAAGGCAGGTCCTCACCAGACATCACCGGCAACAACATCGCCTATTGGCATAAACCCACCGTCGCTGGATCAGACAGGATTGGCAAAAAGTGCTCTTCACTGACGTTTCACCAGGGGTGATGGTCGGATTCGCGTTTATCGTCGAGGGAATGAGCGTTACACTGAGGCCTGTACTCTGGAATGGGATCGATTTGGAGGTGGAGGGTCCGTCATGGTCTGGGGCGGTGTGTCTCAGCATCATCAGACTGAGCTTGTTGTCATTGCAGGCAATCTCAACGTTGTGCGTTACAGGGAAGACATCCTCCTCCCTCATGTGGTACCCTTCCTGCAGCCTCATGCTGACATGACCCTCCAGCATGACAATGCCACCAGCCATACTGCTCATTCTGTGTGTGTTTTCCTGCAAGACAGGAATGTCAGTGTTCTGCCATGGCCAGCGAAGAGCCCGGATCTCAAGCCCATTGAGCATGTCTGGGACCTGTTGGATCGGAGGGTGAGGGGCAGGGCCATTCCCCCCCAGAAATGTCTGGGAACCTGCAGGTGCCTTGGTGGAAGAGTGGGATAACATCTCACAGCAAGAACTGGCAAATCCATTGCAGTCCATGAGGAGGAGATGCACTGCATTACTTAATACATCTGGTGACCACACCAGATACTGACTGTTACTTTTGATTTTGACCCCCCCCACATTATTCCATTTCTGTTAGTCACATGTCTGTGGAACTTGTTCAGTTTATGTCTCAGTTGTTGAATCTTGTTATGTTCATACAAATATTTACACATGTTAAGTTTGCTGAAAATAAACGCAGTTGACAGTGAGAACACATTTATTTTTTTGCTGAGTTTTATGTACAGCGGTTTATTTGTTTCAGCTGCCATTTCCCTAGTATTTGTTAAGACATTATTTTGCAGAAACGGGTCATTTCTGGTACAGTATATAACAATTAAACACAGTATTGTTAAACTACCTGCTACAAACTGGTACGCAGCAGTGCTTGTTGTAATTCCATAAAAAACAAGAATGAGCTATAATAATTGTGTAATTACAATTGACCATGTAACCAGAAAGTCAAATCAGGTAAATATCACTGTAAAATAAAGCATAACCACACTGGTCAGTAGAGGCCTTGAACAGTCTACTCTTTCCATTTATCCAGTAATGGTCCAATGAGGGCTAAGGACAGCCCTACTAACTCAATCACCAGTGCTAAAAGTCTCCTGCAGTGCCAAACAGGGGCCTGCCTTCATCTACTGACGATTATAATCTATTAGAGACCTACTCCAGCAAACAGCAACAGTCCCCTACCTGCTAAAGAGTGAGCTCAGCCTCTCCCTTGGCCTCCAGAACGCATGAGGTCAGCCTGTTGAAACTACGGGATCCAAAACCACAGCCATGTCCCTATCAAAGAGTAATTCACCACACTGCTGCTGCTACAGTCCCATACAGGCAGAGTTCTCAGACCACTGACCAGCCAGCTCCACACCCCACACTGAACCCTCTGGCCTGGATCCACCGCCCGCCCGCCGTTCAACCAAACTCAGTTACGTCAACCACACTCCAACTCAACTAACAGTTATTACAATTGATCGTTTTTTCCCCCCAGACAACACACCTCCATCTCACCTCGTTCATCTGGCAATGGCCTCTCTTAGAGCACTTTGTGAGTCTGACTTTGTACAGACTACAGAGACCACAGAGACTACAGAGACAGGAACTGTCATTGTTAGCAAGAGACATGCAGAGTGTGTGTGTGAGAGAGAGAGAGAGAGAGAGAGAGAGAGACAGAGACAGAGACAGAGACAGAGAGACAGAGAGAGAGACAGAGACAGAGACAGAGACAGAGAGAGAGAGAGAGAGAGAGAGAGAGAGAGAGAGACAGAGAGAGAGAGAGAGAGAAGGAGAGAGAGCATGGAGCAGAAGAGTGAGAGGACAGAGACAACCAGAGAAACAGAGGAGAAAGGAGGGTAGGGTTTAAGGGTAGCTGCAGGAGAGTTTTCACCACCATAGTCCCTACCACCATAGGGAGAGGGAGAGGGAGAGAGTTTTTTTTTTTTTGTATTTTATTCCAGTTTTAGTACACCTCAGGGTGCAAGCCAATGATGAAGCAAGGGCAGAGAGAAGGCGAAAGCTTGGCACAGTTGCTATTTTCTGCTCTTTCTGAAACAGAAAACAAGCTCTGGACCCCGCAGAGAAAACCAAAAGGACATGCTGGCTTTTCATGTTGCGTTCACCTTATTTGGTGTTTTGGAATACTGATTATTTGGGGGAGTTTCAAGTCAGTGTGTGTGTCAAAGACGGCCTTTCAGAAAGAGAAGGTAAACAGATGACATAGTTTAGGGGAGAGATGGTCCTCTGCTCGCTGACATAACAGAACAGCCTGTGTGTGTTGAACGAGGCCTGCACCTGACAACCCATCAGAGGATGTGGTTGGAACCAAAACACACAGTTTTTAGCTGAGAGCACGCTTAACTTCGGTGCAGTTGCTAGGGGCGACAGGGGAAAAGTGCAAATGAGCTCAGTGAGAGACGTGTTAGTTGGAATTTCAAGGGTCATTAGCAGATTCCAACAGCATTGCTCTCTGTTTGGTGTTTTAGGCTGGGTTTCTGTATAGCACTTTGTGACATCTGCTGATGTAAAAATTTATTTGATTGATTGATCAGCAACAACAAACTTGTAGGGAGTCACCCTGGTCCCTGCCTCGCTGACTAACCACAAACTGGCCAAGTCACGCTGACCTAGTGTTCACAGGGCCACACAGTAGTTCTCTTGTCCTCTGGCTCAGTCTCTGTGAGATGTTGTTTGACCAAAAGTGCCGTGGGCTGCCTGGTGGGCCTCCACTGGGCTCTGCGAGTAAGACGAACAAGCACGCTGTGTTTCTTTGTGCTAATCTAGATGAAACTCACTGGGCATTCTGCAAAACAAACATTCTCACTTGAGCTAAATACACCTGAGGGACAGGCAGTCAGTGAAGGATAATGCTTTAGACGGGACAAATTAGTGAGGAGAATGTAACTGTAACCTGAAAGAAAACATCATATAAGGAGACCCCCTGAAGTGAGTGAAACTCTAGTGGACCCCTTAGTGACTAAAAGGCTTTCCTGTTTAAATAAAAAATCAAAACACAATTATTATTATTTTTTTTTATCTATAAAAGCAGTATAATATAATGTTACTGCATTATGTGAAACAGTATTTTCTATGTTGGAATAAATAACCGTGCAATGCAGTAACAATAAATCCCAGAAATGTTATCTTGTGACCCTTCACAATGCCGGGCCAAAGCTAGGCCATTCGAAGGCCTTCCCAACTTCCCTATGTTTACAGAGGACTTTCCAATAAGAAGTGAACACCCTTAAACAATCCAAATTGTCTGTGCAGTTCCACAACATTTTCAGTCATGATTGACTCCGCTAATATAAGCACTCTCTTTGTTGGGAAAAACTGGGGTTGGGAAGGGGGACAAACTAAGGCCTAAATATAGTCGCGCTCAGTGCCCTCCCATGGTCTCTCCACTTCCCTCTCGTCAATTTGACAATTTGGACATTTTGTCATTTGTATGCTAACCGGACACCCTTATCTTGGGCGTGCTCTGTAGCCTATTTGTCGTGTATAATCATACGGAGAGAGAGAGATTTCTTCTCTTTTTACCCCTAAACATTGTTCAACGAAACATACAGCATACAGAACACGCAGTCTAATTCCACACCCTTAACAAGAGCTCCAATGTTACACCAACAATCAGCCTTGGTGGCTCTTCATGGTGCTATCTCATTAATGAGTTCTTTCCATCCCTATCATTAAAGATGCACTCTCAACCGTTTGTGTCATTTTCAGCCAATCGTTTTGAAAGTGGTGCTCACGAGCCAAAGGGGGTCCCCGTTTTTGGTCCACTATGTCATCCAATTCGTGTAATATGCTGCGAATTTCGCAAAATTCGTATGATTTCATACAAATTTTGCAATTGGTGTGATATGTTATGAATCCAATTCGTGACACATGTATTGTGCTTAAGATCCAGAGTGCATCTTTTACCATATTGTAGCTGCAGTGTGAACCTGCTACGGTAACAATAACAAAACAAGGTAAACACATTGACCATGTGATCTTACATTGACATGGAGCATATTAAAACATCTGAGGTTGAATAGAACACTCTGACGTTAAAACTACAATAGCGTCACAGGTGTGAGAGTATCAGTGTTGACCTCTGACCTTGGTTGCTGGGCTTTCTCTGGCTGCCTCGGCCCGCCCCCTCAGGCATGGTGTGATGGTATCGCAGGAAGTGGAAACCTGCAAAGGGCAATCAACCAAAACATGACGAAAGAAATGAGCAAAATACAGTTGTCATTGCGCAACATAGGACATACTGTAGGGTAGACAACACTGCGAAGAAAGCATGGTTTTTCTATCCGTTGCCCACAAGAGAGTGTGTACCTAAGTAAATCTGACCTGGACCCCCATTTACAGTGTACTTTCATTTTGTTGGGACTGTCACGCCCTGGCCATAGAGAGCCTTTTATTCTCTATTTTGGTTCAGGGTGTGACTAGGGTGGGCATTCTATGTTCCTTTTTCTATGTTTTTGTATTTCTTTGTTTTTGGCCGGGTATGGTTCTCAATCAGGGACAGCTGTCTATCGTTGTCTCTGATTGAGAACCATACTTAGGTAGCTCTTGCCCACATGGGTTTTGTGGGTAGTTGCTTAATGTTTTTGTGTCTGCACCAGACAGAACTGTTTCGGTTGTTGTCGTCGTTTTGTTAATCAGTGTTCAGTTCCATTAATAAAAGAATGAACACGCACCGCGCTGCACCTCGGTCCTCACCTTCTTCCTCCAACAGCCGTCACAGGACTACAACAAGGTCTCTGCAATGTGCACTAGCAGAGAATGTGTTCTTTCACCATTCATCGCTTCCAGGTGGCTGTTTTCCACCAGTTGTACAGCACACACAGTGGATGTTCCATGGATACATTCTCTCTACTGGTTGGGTGACACTGCTGAGGCCTCTTAAACAAAGACACGGAACAAATACCTGAGAAAGTACCAGAGTTGCAAGAGTTTCGAATTCAGAAAGGCCTTTTCTCCGGCTACATTTCCAGTCCAGTGAAGCCCACTCTCTTTGGTTTAGACAGAGCGAAGCCAAAAGGGATCTTTATCAGCGCCGAAGTGCCTTCCGCTCCTTTCACTCAAAGAGGAAGGTGTAGAAAGGGAGAGGAGGGGGGAAGACAGCAGAACTTGGAGCTAAAGCAATTAAAAGGCTGAAACGTGAAAGTTGCTGTTTGGGAAATAGGAAGGGAGGAGGAGGGCAGACACTGCCGCGTGGAATAATTATTTTCTCTTTCTCCATACACACACAAACATAATTTATGTCATGTTTGGCTGTGAGACAAGAATGTGCTCTTCTCTGGTTCTATAGCAGTGTGTTGAGTATGTGCTGTGGAGGCAGGGGACCAGGGCTGTGGTGCCGGCGGTCTTTAGGAGCAATGTTCAAGTTCCACGTTTTAATGTCACGGGCAAAAGTACAGTGAAATGCCATTTTTCTTGCAAGCTCTAAACCCAATAATGCAGAAAATCAATATCAATGTTGTACTAAAAATAACACAAGGTAGAACAAAAACACACAACAAATAATAAGAAGAACACGAGAAAGTAAGAAGTTATATAAAGGATCCTTTCCAGTACCATATTTACAATGTGCAGGGATACGGGATCGATATAGGTAGATATGTATAGGGGTAAGGGGACTAGGCATCAGGATATATGATAAACAGAGTAGCAGCAGCGTAAATGAAGATGGTGTGTGTGTGTGTGTGTGTGTGTGTGTGTGTGTGTGTGTGTGTGTGTGTGTGTGTGTGTTGGACTGTCAGTGAGTGTATAGAGTCCTGTGAGTGTGCAAAGAGACAAATACAAGGGTCAACTCAGATAGTCCATGAAGCCATTTTGTTAGCTATTTAGCAGGTTCATGGCTTGGGGATAGAAGCTGATCGGGAACCTGTTGGTGTCAGACTTGCTGTGAAGAAGCATAGAGAACAGTCTATGACTTGGGTGGCTGGAGTCTTTAACGATTTTGCCGGGCCTTTCTTTCACACCGCCTGGTATAGAGGTCCTGGATGGCAGGGAGCTCAGCCCCAGTGATGTACTGGGCTGTCCACATCACCTTCTGTAACGCCATGCATTCGAAGGCAGCGATGCAGCGAATCAAGACACTCTCAATAGTGCAGCTGTACAACCTTTTGAGGATTTTAGAGTCTATGCCAAACCTTTTCAACCTCCTGAGGGTTGTGCATGTGGACCATTTTAAGTCCTTAGAGATTTGGACCCTTAGGAACTTGAAGCTCTCGACCTGCTCCTCTACAGCCCCGTTGATGTGGATGGGGGAGTGCTCGCCTCCCAGTGTCCTGTAGTCCACGATCAGCTCCTTGGTCGTACTGATGTTAAGGGGAAGTTTGTCCCGGAACCACACTGCCAGGTCACTGACCTCCTCCCTGTAGGCTGTCTCATCATTGCCGGTGATCAGGCCTACCACAGTCGTGTTGTCAGCAAACTTGATGATGGTGTTGGAATCGTGAACAGAAAGTAGTGGAGGGGACTAAGCACACACCCCTGTGGGGCTCCTGTGTTGAGGGTCAGCGTGGCGGAGGTGATGTTGCCTACCCTCACCACCTGGGGTCAGCCCGTCAGGAAGACCAGGATCCAGTTGTCGAGGGAGGTGCTCAGTCCCAAGGTCCTAAGCTTGGTGATGAGTGTGGAGGGGACAATGGTGTTGAATGCCGAGCTGTAGTCTATGAACAGCATTCTCACATACTGTAGGTACTCCTCTTACTGTATCTAGGTGGGTGAGGGCAGCGTGGAGTGCAATTGAGATTGCATCATCTATGGATCTGTTGGGGCGGTATGCAAATTGGGTGGGTCTAGAGTGGATGTGTGCCATAGCAAGCCTTTCAAAGCACTTCATGACTGCAGATGTGAGTGCAAGGCATTAGTCATATTGTGGCTAGAAGCCTTTGCGTTCTTGGGAACAGGAATGATGGAAGTCATCCTAAAACATGTGGGGATGACAGACTGAGACAAGGAAAGATTCAGCGCTCCGTGTTAGATGTGAGGCGTTTGTTTATGGCTGGGAGATAGGGCCCTGACTTCCTCGGCACCTGCCCCGGTCGTCAATCTCTCTTGACCCATATCTTTCACTTCTTCGCGAGACAGCTGCAGACAGCAGGGATGTCCTACATTGTAAAGACTCTCCTCAAAAAAAACTCCACAGCCGAAACATCATCGAGGAAGTATGGCGAGTGGCAGCGATTAGGGTACTCCAAGTCGAGTATCGGAGGGAAATGTTCTTGACACCGAAATTGGACATTTCTGTTCGAAAATCTTCTAACTTGCTTGTTTTGCAAAGAATTTCACAGCATGACAGAGCAAGGAAATTGCTTCATCTACTGGGAATGAAGCAATCCCTCTAATCTGTCATTGTCCTGAGCACCATTCTGTGGGTTGTGTAGGAGTTCAAATTGAAATCTTCAATATTGGGAACAAAGAACCATGTCTTTGTGTTTGTGTTGGCATGACGCAGGCCATAGAGGCCTCTCTCCATCTATCATAATGCTTCATGTCTGTGATGGAAGTCAAAAGTTACTTCATTAGCCAAGTTTAATGATCTGCTCTGGACTTTTTGCAGCCATGAGAAATGTAGAAATTGCCCTGGACCTATTCCAAGCCGTGTCCTCAAAAACATATCTCACCACAACTCCCCCATTTCACTTCCAGAGCCTGTTTCCAGTACTGTATTACCTCATTAAAAGCCACGTCTCTTCCTACGATGAAGACATCAGAGCACCGCTCGGCCCTGCCGGTCTACCCCAAACATACTTTCTTGGCTCCACCGCTTGTTTGCTGTGAAATTCCTGAATTCCAGAAACAGGATTGTGGTAAGAATTAACTTTTCTCCCCCCCCCCCCCCCCCCAAAACCTCTTAAGTGCAGTTTCTAATAGTGTTTGTCTGTGGGGTGGGGGGGTACAAGTTGTTGGGTTGTTTGAGAGAGAGGGGTGGAAACGGGCCAACAGCTGGTTAACTCTGAGGTTACAGTCAGGATAAAGAGGCTCTGCTGAAGCGTAGCAGCCACCCCCAAGCCCCCTTGTACAACAGTGTACACTGTACTGTTCTCTGAGCACTCAAACATGTTCCTGGTACATGTCACTTTATCCTCATGAAGGATAGGCTGTGAGAGGCCTCTTCAGGCCCTGTAATTTGGCACATTGTGGTCGGATCGCTCGTGCTGCTGCTCCAGGTGCATCCGAGAGCGCTTTCAGCTCGGCTATGCTATCTGACGCGGCCAACGGATAGAAATCAACCTTTGCGCTGACAGAACCCAAGTACGGGAGAGAACAGCTGGACAGTTGCTTCAGAGTGTGTGTGTGTGTGTGTGTGTGTGTATGTGTGTGTGCATGTATGTGTGCGCGTGTGCATGCATCTGTGTGTGCTCTGTGTGTTTGTTCTGTGTGTCTGTGTGTGATTGTATCGGTGTATGCCTGTTTGCGTGAGTGAAATAAAATTGCACTAGATGTGCATTTTTCACTGACTACAGGCTTGAGTTGTATATTTTTAACTTAGTTCAGGCTCAGCCTGTACTTTTCTATAGTGATGTACAGTTTTAGCAACGGATGTGTTCCATTTTCCATAAAACAGTTATTAAAAAACAAACCATAATGTGGCTCATTAAGGCCATAATAAAATGGATTAAGGGATTATGAAGCTATATTCCTAGTTAAAACAAAAGGTTGTATGGCTGGGAAAAATCCAACAAAAATCACTTTGTGTTCTAATTCCCGACATCTACTCTGAAGTGAATCTTCTGAAGTCAGCTTAACTACTATGCTCTGCACTTCATTATTCTAACGCAAGTGCCTGTTATGCTGTTGAACTCATTGATCAAGTGTCTGTTATGCTGTTGAACTCATTGATCAAGTGTCTGTTATGCTGTTGAACTCATTGATCAAGTGTCTGTTATGCTGTTGAACTCATTGATCAAGTGTCTGTTATGCTGTTGAACTCATTGATCAAGTGTCTGTTATGCTGTTGAACTCATTGATCAAGTGTCTCTTATGCTGTTGAACTCTTTGAACAAGTGTCTGTTATGCTGTTGAACTCTTTGATCAAGTGTCTCTTATGCTGTTGAACTCTTTGAACAAGTGTCTGTTATGCTGTTGAACTCATTGATCAAGTGTCTGTTATGCTGTTGAACTCATTGATCAAGTGTCTGTTATGCTGTTGAACTCATTGATCAAGTGTCTGTTATGCTGTTGAACTCTTTGATCAAGTGTCTGTTATGCTGTTGAACTCTTTGATCAAGTGTTCATCCACAGAACAATGCAGATGTCAGTCGAGCCATTACTTTACTCTGTTGATTCCTATTACCAATTGCATGATATAATAAACAATTGCCTGATTCCTATTAACAATTCCATCCGGTCGGTCCCGTCTGGCCGGCTGACTGGTCCCATCTCAAAATTATAGGCATGACGCAAGATAGGATTCCAAACAGATTTAAATAACAGTAATTGGCTATCCACCAAGCTAGCTAGCTAATTTTCCTAGCTAAGTGAGGAGAAACAACAAAACAAACATTTAACTGTTTTAAATCTCTAAAACTGATCAGCTGCTTTTACTTAAAAAATATTTATATGTTCTGAAGCGTCTGCGGTTCATCCACTGCTATTGGTTCCTCAGCTCTACCATCTGAGCTGACAGCTTATAGCTCTACTAACTTGAGATAATTGATGCCACAATCCCAAACATCTCTCAAAAACATACAGAGTGACCTCATCAAACTTCCCTGCAATCTGTGTCAAGGATATGATGAGAGAGAAGCGGTCAACCTACTGAACAACTGAATGCACACACACAGACACAGAGACACACGCACACACACGCGCGCACACACACACACACACACACACACACACACACACACACACACACACACACACACACACACACACACACACACACACACACACACACACACACACACACACACACACACACACACACACACACACACACACACACACACACACAGTACTCTTGAGCATACAGTATGTGTGTGGGGAGGGGGGGGCAACCTTGGGATGTTCAACAGTTAACACGGTCACAGAGGGGGTCAGGTTTGGAGGATGGGGGGGTGCTACAAAAACATAAATAAATACAGAGAGAGAGGGAGGGACGATGACCGCTGGGGACCACAACAACGGGGGCGTGCGTCAGCGACAGGGAGGCTGCTCCATTGTCCATCCAAAGGCAGGGCGGGCAGTGGCCATTGTCAGAGGACCAGCTGACCTTCATGTTCCCCCTGGGTCAGAGAGGCCCAGCAGCCCATACAGTGGGCCACAGCCCAGACTCTTCTCTCCTGCCACCTCCTTATTCTCTCAGACAACAAAGGGCTTCTTTTGTGTGAGGGAGGGAGTGGGGAGGGAGGCCTGGACAAGCCCCTGATCATAATGAAAAACGCTGGGTAGGGGGGCGGCACGCGGAACACACACTAACACACATACACAGACTCATACATTCGCCCCCAGAAATATACACACAGGCACATACAATAAACTGAAAGTGTTTGGTCAAGAGAGGTAAGGGCAATAGTTTAAAGAGGTCTGGTCCCATGCCGGTGTTTAGGCTACTGAATGTAGGGAACCCGGTATGTGGTCTGCCGTGCAGCAGTTGTTCTTTTGTTATCTCGGGCGCTCAATTAATGAGCTGAACACTCAGTCGTCTCAACCACTAAATCAACATGACCCTCAGAATTCTAGTCAGAGACAATATTCTCTGTCTAGCAGCTGACCAGTAGCGGATAATACATTGAGTTTGGTTGAGTCATGGTGGATTACAGGAGACCCGGTGGCTTTTAGGATTAAGGGTTAAAAGCTCATTGGTTTAAAGTGTATCTAAATATAAAGATGTAATATGTACCGTTTCATAGCAGACAATTTATTTATGATCTGGACTGGTCACCTGAGGTTATTTGAAGCAGATGGACACAGTTGTGCTGCTATGGCCAATGACGAACACTAAATGTGATTTGAGAAGATTTGAAATTGGGTGTGATGGACAGGCTTTCTATTTTGAGCTGGGTTGAATCAACATCTGTTGGCCTATGTAGGCCCGCTTTACAACTCTCAGAGGCTCCTCTGTCCAAAACTGAGAAGTTGCACTTCTGGTTAACTACGTCAAGCAGCCGCTCCAACAAAATAGCAGCTGTGTTCTTCAGTAATATGCTACATGTGAGCAATTACCGAGTAAACAATGTGGCGATGTCACCAGGGAAAAGTAGGTGTAACTGTGACACTACCTGGCATGGGTGGGGCAGTTGACATCGACCTTGTGACGTCAGCAATCAGAGACGAGAGACCAAAATGATCCTGTGTTCTGTTCCTTTCTGGGATGTGTCATGATTGCACACAAAGGCCATCAATCCCCTAAAGAGCTTCCATAAGGGAGGAAGTAAATCCATCAAATTGGCCCGGGAAAGCTGTAACATCCAAAGTTTCTGGACCTCTATAAATGTGTCATCGGCTGGAGTAAAGAATGGGGCCATAAAGAAAGGCAATGGGGAAGGCACTAGGATCCAAGAGGCAGTCAAACAACACGCCAGGAGGGAAATTCCATTTCTCTTTGTGCATGCACGGGACTAATTATAGATGCTGAGATGTATTGTCTCTGTCTGTCTGTCTGTCTGTCTGTCTTGTCTGTCTGTCTTGTCTGTCTTGTCTGTCACTGTATTGTACTGTAGGAGGTGACAACACAGTATTCTGTTTTAGCACTTTACCATAGACAGAAGGGTGGGGGCTTAGTGGGCACAGAGGTGCCAGGAAAGGTGGAGAGGTGTTATACATTGTGCATGGAGTCAGGGAGGGAGATGAAGAGGTATTGGGAGGGAGATGAAGAGGTATTGGGAGGGAGATGAAAAGGTATAGGGAGGGAGATGAAAAGGTATAGGGAGGGAGAGATGGTATTGGGAGGGAGATGAAGAGGTATTGGGAGGGGGAGGAAGAGGTATTGGGTGGGAGATGAAGAGGTATAGGGAGGGAGATGAAGAGGTATTGGGTGGGAGATGAAGAGGTATAGGGAGGGAGAGATGGTATTGGGAGGGAGATGAAGAGGTATTGGGAGGGAGATGAAGAGGTATTGGGTGGGAGATGAAGAGGTATTGGGAGGGAGATGTAGAGGTATTGGGTGGGAAATGAAGAGGTATTGGGTGGGAAATGAAGAGGTATTGGGTGGGAGATGAAGAGGTATTGGGTGGGAGATGAAGAGGTATTGTGGGGGAGATGAAGAGGTATTGTGGGGGAGATGAAGAGGTATTGGGTGGAAGATGAAGAGGTATTGGGTGGAAGATGAAGAGGTATTGGTTGAGAGATGAAGAGCCATTGGGTGGGAGATGAAGAGGTATTGGGTGGGAGATGAAGAGGTATTGTGGGGGAGATGAAGAGGTATTGTGGGGGAGATGAAGAGGTATTGTGGGGGAGATGAAGAGGTATTGTGGGGGAGATGAAGAGGTATTGTGGGGGAGATGAAGAGGTATTGGTTGAGAGATGAAGAGCCATTGGGTGGGAGATGAAGAGCCATTGGGTGCGAGATGAAGAGCCATTGGGTGGGAGATGAAGAGCCATTGGGTGGGAGATGAAGAGGTATTGGGTGGGAGATGAAGAGGTATTGGGTGGGAGATGAAGAGGTATTGGGTGGGAGATGAAGAGGTATTGGGTGGGAGATGAAGAGGTATTGTGGGGGAGATTAAGAGGTATTGTGGGGGAGATTAAGAGGTATTGTGGGGGAGATGAAGAGGTATTGTGGGGGAGATGAAGAGGTATTGGGTGGGAGATGAAGAGCCATTGGGTGGGAGATGAAGAGCCATTGGGAGGGAGATGAAGAGGTATTGGGAGGGAGATGAAGAGGTATTGGTTGAGAGATGAAGAGGTATTGGGAGGGAGAGGAAGAGGTATTTGGAGTGAGATGAAGAGGTATTGGGAGGGAGATGAAGAGGTATTGGGAGGGAGATGAAGAGGTATTGGGAGGGAGATGAATAGGTATTTGGAGTGAGATGAAGAGGTATTGGGAGGGAGATGAAGAGGTATTGGGAGGGAGACGAAGAGGTATTGGGAGGGAGACGAAGAGGTATTTGGAGTGAGATGAAGAGGTATTGGGAGTGACATGAAGAGGTATTGGGAGGGAGATGAAGAGGTATTGGGAGGGAGATGAAGAGGTATTGGGAGGGAGATGAAGAGGCATTGGTTGAGAGATGAAGAGCCATTGGGTGGGAGATGAAGAGGTATTGGGTGGGAGATGAAGAGGTATTTGGAGTGAGATGAAGAGGTATTGGGAGGGAGATGAAGAGGTATTGGGAGGGAGATGAAGAGGTATTCGGATGGAGATGAAGAGGTATTGGGAGGGAGATGAAGAGGTATTGGGAGGGAGATGAAGAGGTATTGGGAGGGAGATGAAGAGGTATTGGGAGGGAGATGAAGAGGTATTGGGAGGGAGATGAAGAGGTATTGGGAGGGAGATGAAGAGGTATTGGGAGGGAGATGAAGAGGTATTGGGAGGGAGATGAAGAGGTATTGGGAGGGAGATGAAGAGGTATTTGGAGGGAGATGAAGAGGTATTGGGAGGGAGATGAAGAGGTATTGGGAGGGAAATGAAGAGGTATTGGGTGGGAGATGAAGAGGTATTGGGTGGGAGATGAAGAGGTATTGGGTGGGAGATGAAGAGGTATTGTGGGGGAGATTAAGAGGTATTGTGGGGGAGATTAAGAGGCATTGTGGGGGAGATTAAGAGGTATTGTGGGGGAGATGAAGAGGTATTGTGGGGGAGATGAAGAGGTATTGGGTGGGAGATGAAGAGGTATTGGGTGGGAAATGAAGAGGTATTGGGTGGGAAATGAAGAGGTATTGGGTGGGAGATGAAGAGGTATTGGGTGGGAGATGAAGAGGTATTGTGGGGGAGATGAAGAGGTATTGTGGGGGAGATGAAGAGGTATTGGGTGGAAGATGAAGAGGTATTGGGTGGAAGATGAAGAGGTATTGGTTGAGAGATGAAGAGCCATTGGGTGGGAGATGAAGAGGTATTGGGTGGGAGATGAAGAGGTATTGTGGGGGAGATGAAGAGGTATTGTGGGGGAGATGAAGAGGTATTGTGGGGGAGATGAAGAGCCATTGGGTGGGAGATGAAGAGCCATTGGGAGGGAGATGAAGAGGTATTGGGAGGGAGATGAAGAGGTATTGGTTGAGAGATGAAGAGGTATTGGGAGGGAGAGGAAGAGGTATTGGGTGGGAGATGAAGAGGTATTGTGGGGGAGATGAAGAGGTATTGGGTGGAAGATGAAGAGGTATTGGGTGGAAGATGAAGAGGTATTGGTTGAGAGATGAAGAGCCATTGGGTGGGAGATGAAGAGGTATTGGGTGGGAGATGAAGAGGTATTGTGGGGGAGATGAAGAGGTATTGTGGGGGAGATGAAGAGGTATTGTGGGGGAGATGAAGAGGTATTGTGGGGGAGATGAAGAGGTATTGTGGGGGAGATGAAGAGGTATTGGTTGAGAGATGAAGAGCCATTGGGTGGGAGATGAAGAGCCATTGGGTGCGAGATGAAGAGCCATTGGGTGGGAGATGAAGAGCCATTGGGTGGGAGATGAAGAGGTATTGGGTGGGAGATGAAGAGGTATTGGGTGGGAGATGAAGAGGTATTGGGTGGGAGATGAAGAGGTATTGGGTGGGAGATGAAGAGGTATTGTGGGGGAGATTAAGAGGTATTGTGGGGGAGATTAAGAGGTATTGTGGGGGAGATGAAGAGGTATTGTGGGGGAGATGAAGAGGTATTGGGTGGGAGATGAAGAGCCATTGGGTGGGAGATGAAGAGCCATTGGGAGGGAGATGAAGAGGTATTGGGAGGGAGATGAAGAGGTATTGGTTGAGAGATGAAGAGGTATTGGGAGGGAGAGGAAGAGGTATTTGGAGTGAGATGAAGAGGTATTGGGAGGGAGATGAAGAGGTATTGGGAGGGAGATGAATAGGTATTTGGAGTGAGATGAAGAGGTATTGGGAGGGAGATGAAGAGGTATTGGGAGGGAGACGAAGAGGTATTGGGAGGGAGACGAAGAGGTATTTGGAGTGAGATGAAGAGGTATTGGGAGTGACATGAAGAGGTATTGGGAGGGAGATGAAGAGGTATTGGGAGGGAGATGAAGAGGTATTGGGAGGGAGATGAAGAGGCATTGGTTGAGAGATGAAGAGCCATTGGGTGGGAGATGAAGAGGTATTGGGTGGGAGATGAAGAGCCATTGGGTGGGAGATGAAGAGCCATTGGGTGGGAGATGAAGAGGTATTGGGTGGGAGATGAAGAGGTATTGGGTGGGAGATGAAGAGGTATTGTGGGGGAGATGAAGAGGTATTGTGGGGGAGATGAAGAGGTATTGGGTGGGAGATGAAGAGCCATTGGGTGGGAGATGAAGAGCCATTGGGAGGGAGATGAAGAGGTATTGGGAGGGAGATGAAGAGGTATTGGTTGAGAGATGAAGAGGTATTGGGAGGGAGAGGAAGAGGTATTTGGAGTGAGATGAAGAGGTATTGGGAGGGAGATGAAGAGGTATTGGGAGGGAGATGAAGAGGTATTGGGAGGGAGATGAATAGGTATTTGGAGTGAGATGAAGAGGTATTGGGAGGGAGATGAAGAGGTATTGGGAGGGAGACGAAGAGGTATTGGGAGGGAGACGAAGAGGTATTTGGAGTGAGATGAAGAGGTATTGGGAGTGACATGAAGAGGTATTGGGAGGGAGATGAAGAGGCATTGGTTGAGAGATGAAGAGCCATTGGGTGGGAGATGAAGAGGTATTGGGTGGGAGATGAAGAGGTATTTGGAGTGAGATGAAGAGGTATTGGGAGGGAGATGAAGAGGTATTGGGAGGGAGATGAAGAGGTATTCGGATGGAGATGAAGAGGTATTGGGAGGGAGATGAAGAGGTATTGGGAGGGAGATGAAGAGGTATTGGGAGGGAGATGAAGAGGTATTGGGAGGGAGATGAAGAGGTATTTGGAGTGAGATGAAGAGGTATTGGGAGGGAGATGAAGAGGTATTGGGAGGGAGATGAAGAGGTATTGGGAGGGAAAAGAAGAGGTATTGGGTGGGAGATGAAGAGGTATTGGGTGGGAGATGAAGAGGTATTGGGTGGGAGATGAAGAGGTATTGTGGGGAGATTAAGAGGTATTGTGGGGGAGATTAAGAGGTATTGTGGGGGAGATGAAGAGGTATTGTGGGGGAGATGAAGAGGTATTGGGTGGGAGATGAAGAGGTATTGGGTGGGAAATGAAGAGGTATTGGGTGGGAAATGAAGAGGTATTGGGTTGGAGATGAAGAGGTATTGGGTGGGAGATGAAGAGGTATTGTGGGGGAGATGAAGAGGTATTGTGGGGGAGATGAAGAGGTATTGGGTGGAAGATGAAGAGGTATTGGGTGGAAGATGAAGAGGTATTGGTTGAGAGATGAAGAGCCATTGGGTGGGAGATGAAGAGGTATTGGGTGGGAGATGAAGAGGTATTGTGGGGGAGATGAAGAGGTATTGTGGGGGAGATGAAGAGGTTTTGTGGGGGAGATGAAGAGGTATTGGTTGAGAGATGAAGAGCCATTGGGTGGGAGATTAAGAGCCATTGGGTGCGAGATGAAGAGCCATTGGGTGGGAGATGAAGAGCCATTGGGTGGGAGATGAAGAGGTATTGGGTGGGAGATGAAGAGGTATTGGGTGGGAGATGAAGAGGTATTGGGTGGGTATGAAGAGGTATTGGGTGGGAGATGAAGAGGTATTGTGGGGGAGATTAAGAGGTATTGTGGGGGAGATTAAGAGGTATTGTGGGGGAGATGAAGAGGTATTGTGGGGGAGATGAAGAGGTATTGGGTGGGAGATGAAGAGCCATTGGGTGGGAGATGAAGAGCCATTGGGAGGGAGATGAAGAGGTATTGGGAGGGAGATGAAGAGGTATTGGTTGAGAGATGAAGAGGTATTGGGAGGGAGAGGAAGAGGTATTTGGAGTGAGATGAAGAGGTATTGGGAGGGAGATGAAGAGGTATTGGGAGGGAGATGAAGAGGTATTGGGAGGGAGATGAATAGGTATTTGGAGTGAGATGAAGAGGTATTGGGAGGGAGATGAAGAGGTATTGGGAGGCAGACGAAGAGGTATTGGGAGGGAGACGAAGAGGTATTTGGAGTGAGATGAAGAGGTATTGGGAGTGACATGAAGAGGTACTGGGAGGGAGATGAAGAGGTATTGGGAGGGAGATGAAGAGGTATTGGGAGGGAGATGAAGAGGCATTGGTTGAGAGATGAAGAGCCATTGGGTGGGAGATGAAGAGGTATTGGGTGGGAGATGAAGAGGTATTTGGAGTGAGATGAAGAGGTATTGGGAGGGAGATGAAGAGGTATTGGGAGGGAGATGAAGAGGTAATCGGATGGAGATGAAGAGGTATTGGGAGGGAGATGAAGAGGTATTGGGAGGGAGATGAAGAGGTATTGGGAGGGAGATGAAGAGGTATTGGGAGGGAGATGAAGAGGTATTGGGAGGGAGATGAAGAGGTATTTGGAGTGAGATGAAGAGGTATTTGGAGTGAGATGAAGAGGTATTGGGAGGGAGATGAAGAGGTATTGGGAGGGAAATGAAGAGGTATTGGGAGGGAGATTAAGGGGTATTGGGAGGGAGATGAAGAGGTTTTGGGAGGGAGATGGAGCTGAAAGTTGGAGTACTGTGGATGGGGAGACGGGGATTTACAATGAAGGCGTTGCAAGGAAATATTGGGGGCCTTGGACCCATGGGAGGAGACACATGTATGTGTGTGCATGAGAGGGAGAGGAGGGATTGATGACTCATGGAAAACACTCCCAAGAGACAGTCTGGTCTTGAGTCACCTGACAGACAGAGGAACACATTCACAGCCACACACACCCACAATATACACACCTGTACATGGGAATAAAATCACATAACCACACACAGCTGCCTCTAAGAAAAAACTAAACGGCTTATCAAATCAGAGTGAACACATCACTCTCTCTCTCCCCCCTCCCCCTCTCTCTCTTTCTCTCTCTGTCTCTTTTTCTTAGCACATCTTCGAACCAGACAGCCCTTTAAAAAGCTTCCTGGCCACTGAGTGAACTGTGAGGTCTGTCATTTTGTGGTGTCCCGTTCTCTCACTGTCGCCGCTAGAGCTCATTCTGAGTATCCCGTTCTCTCACTGTCGCCGCTAGAGCTCATTCTGAACAGCATTGAGGAATATGGTAGTTATTTCTCTGTCCCAAACAAATACTCTACTATTATTCTGCATTTGGATTTAGAGAGTCCTAAAAAGTGACCGACAAATCAGAGCCGAGTGTGTCAGCTCCAATGGACAAAACAAAGGAGTGTCAGACAGTCACAAAATACAGATCACCATATCTTGCAATTCAAAGAACATACTTTCATCATAGGCAGGTAAACCCACATAGACCAATGAGACATACACATACTGTACTTCTGTCTCCATACATCACTGATCTAATAAAAATCTAGAGACCAAAGCCAAGACTGCATTGTTGTGTGCAGGTTTCTGGCTGTGCTGTATATTCAAATGTGCCCTGCTGGTATTGGCTGGCTCTCTCTTTACTTCTGCTGGGGGACCCATTTGCACAGAGCTGGGAAGCTCATCAGTCCAAATTCCTTCAGGAGGAAATGGGGATTAAGCCTATTCCCTCTGAGCATTTGGAGGAAGGGGGTTCACACTCCTGAAGTTAGGGGGTTAGGGGGAACGAAGAGAGGACAAGTTGCTGAAAGAGAGGGGTCTGTTTCTATTACAAAAAGGATGGAACTGGGCTGAGGAAGGAACGGAATGCCAGCTTTCAAAGCAAACAGGACTTATTGGCATTTAAGCTCCAGACTGCAGCGGCCTGAACACTCAGAGAGGGAGAGGGAGGGTTTGGGTCGCATCCTGTTGCTCCGTTCAGATTCCATGGCCAATTCCTATTTCCCATTCTTCCATTTGATATGGTCCAAAAAGGCAAACAATACCCTTTCTCCCCCAAGACTCCAGCTTCAGTCCAGCTCTAAGGTTATGTATAAGGTCACGCTACACGGCCATGTTCAAAATACAGTTCAATAGGAAAGTATTCAGACCCCTTTCCTTTATCCACATCTTGTTACGTTACAGCCTTATTCTAAAATGGTTTAAAAATTTTTTAAATGTCCTCATCAATCTACAAACAATACCCCATAATGACAAAGTGAAAACAGTATTTTTGAAATTTTTGAAAATGTATTAAAAACAGAAAAGAGAAATACCTTTTTACAAACGTATTCAAACCCTTTGCTATTAAATTGAGCTGAGGTGCATCCTGTTTCTATTGATCATCCTAGAGATGTTTCTACAACTTGGAGTCCACCTGTGGTAAATTCAATTGATTGGACATGATTTGGAAAGGCACACACTTGTCTCTATAAGGTCCCACAGTTGACAGTGAATTTGTGCTCCAAGACAGGATTGTGTTGAATCACAGATCTGGGGATGGGTACCAAAAATGTATGCAGCATTGATGGTCCCCAAGGACACAGTGGCCTCCATCATTCTTATTGGACTGAGTTTGGAACCACCAAGGCTCTTCCTTGAGCTGGCAGCCAGGCCAAACTGAGCAATCGGGGGGGATGTGCCTTGGTCAGGGAGTTGACCAAGAACCCGATGGTCACTCTAACAGAACTCCAGAGTTCCTCTGTGGAGATGGGAGAACCTTCCAGAAGGACAACCATCTCTGCAGCACTGCACCAATCAGGCCTTTATGGTAGAGTGGCCAGACAAAAGCCACGCATCAGTAAAAGGCACGACAGCCTGCTTGGAGTTTGCCAAAAAAGGCACCTAAAAGACTCCCAGACCATGAATAACAAGATTCTCTGCTCAGTTAAGTGTCATGTCTGGAGGAAACCTGGCACCATGCCTATGGTGTAGCATGGTGCTGGCAGCATCATGCTGTGGGGATGGCTTTTAACATCAGGAACTGGTAGACTAGTCAGGATTGAGGGAGACACTCCCCAAATACAGGTGTGCCAAGCTTGTAGCGTCATACCTAAGAAAACTTGAGGCTGTAATCGCTGCCAAAGGTGCTTTAACAAAGTACTGGGTAAAGGGTCTGAATATTTATGTTAATGTGATATATTTATATATATATATATTTTTTTTAAAATACATTTTCAAAAACATCTAAAAACATGTTTTTGCTTTTTCATTATGGAGTATTGTGTGTAGATTGATCAGTAAAAAAAAGAACAATTTAATCAATTTTAGAATAAGGCTGTAATGTAACAAAATGTGCAAAAAGTCAAGGGGTCTGAAAACTTTCCGAAAACTTTCCGCATTGTAAGTAAGAGACAGAAAAAACACAGTTGTGAAAAACATTTGTGTTGGAGGGATTTACAAACGATAATTAGGAATTGCACGTTTGGAAATCCTCCAACAAAGATCTTCAGAAGGCTTGTCAAAGAAGACAAGGAATTCTAATTCAGTTCGGTCCAGTGCCAGTGAATAATCTGTGTTTGCTATTGAATAGGTGCATATACACACACAACATGTTGGCAGGGGAAATCTTGCCCGTTTATATTGGCAGTGAGTGACATTGAAGGAGGGATGTTCCCCTGAAAATAGCTCCAACCAGTTGATCCCCCGCTTAAAACCTGGCTGAGATGAATTCATCCTGGTTGACTATAAATATGACTGTGGTCGTTTCAGATTCAAGTATTACTACACTTATTCAGACTTCACTCTCTGCCATGATAGGGATCTCTCCCATGACTAATAAGGGGTGTTCAATCACAGAATTAGGCATTAGAATACTAGAATGGGCATGAACCTTCTTATCATGGTCCAAAGGTCAGCCATCTTGGTCAGGGAGTTGGTTTGCCAGTGCTGTGATAAGATATTGTGTAAAACAATGAAAGGGAAAAAATGTCTGCACTGTGTGTGTGTTATCTAGCTAGCCTGTCAGTTTTAGAGGAATGATTCCATACATTTTTTCAAATGAACTGCCAATACGCCAACACTCTATTCAAACAACCCAGTCAATCTCTACAGCCATACACACTGGTTCGAATTCATTTACGATAGGACTTAGAGAAGTTGTAAATGTAACAAGTAATGATATTGTATCATATAATAGGACTCACAACTTTCTGAGAAAACAAAATATGAGACATTTTATGGTCTGTTTACGTAAGGGATAATCAACTATGCACTCTATGCAAAATAATGAACTACATGGAAGGTGTGTTCAACCACTTGCTAGCGGATTTGGAACTAATCTTCCAAGGAGTTGCATTATTTTCCAGAGAACAGATAGAGCGCCAAGTTGATTATCCCTTTTATACCACTGCCATAATTGAACACATGTCAACGCTAGAAATGTGTTTATTTGCTGGTAGAAATGTGTTCAACATCCACTGAAGGAGATGGCGAGTTTACTAGATAGCTACAGTAGTTGCCTTGGTAACCAAACAAACAGACTTGCTTGTTTAGCTAACCAAACTATCAGTCCTAGCTCACTATTATGAAAATCGAATACAACAATGCCAATAATGTTTTTAAAAGCAGCTGAAACATAGAACATGTACAATAGGAATGAACTATAGCCATTGCATTCAATCAGAAACAAGTACCCACAATGCCATACTATAAATATATTGTAGAGGCTATTTATACTGTAAATGTGTTAAAAAAATAAAATAAAAAACGGTATAAATTGTATTTATAATTACAGTTGAAGTGAGAAGTTTACATACACCTTAGCCAAATACATTTAAACTCAGTTTTTCACTAATTCCTGACGTTTAATCCTAGTAAAAATTCTCTGTCTTAGGCCAGTTAGGATCACCGCTTTATTTAAAAAATGTGAAATGTCAGAATAATAGTAGGGGAAAGGATTTCTTTCAGCTTTTATTTCTTTCATCACATTCCCAGTGGGTCAGAAGTTTACATACACTCAATTAGTATTTGGTAGCATTGCTTTTAAATTGTTTAACTTGGGTCAAACTTTTTGGGTAACCTTCCACAAGCTTCCCACACTAAATTGGGTGAATTTTGTCCCATTCCTCCTGACAGAGCTGGTGTAACTGAGTCAGGTTTGTAGGCCTCCTTGCTCGCACACACTTTTTCAGTTCTGCCCACAAATGTTCTATGGGATTGAGGTCAAGGCTTTATGATGGCCACTCCTATACCTTGACTGTGTGGTCCTTAAGCCATTTTGCCACAACTTTGGAAGTATGCTTCGGGTCATTGTCTATTTCGAAGACCCATTTGCGACCAAGCTTCAACTTCCTGACTGATGTCTTGAGATGTTGCTTCAATATATCCACATCATTTCCTGCCTCATGATGCCATCTACTTTTGTGAAGTGCACCAGTCCCTCCTGCAGCAAAGCACCCCCACAACAGGATGCTGCCACCCCTGTGCTTCATGGTTGGGATGGTGTTTTTCAGCTTGCAAGCATCCCCCTTTTTCCCCCAAACACAACCATGGTCATTATGGCCAAACAGTTCTATTTTTGTTTCATCAGACCAGAGGATATTTCTCCAAAAAGTACAATCTTTGTCCCCATGTGCAGTTGCAAACTGTAGTTTGGCTTTTTTTATGGCAGTTTTTGAGCAGTGTCTTTTTCTTTGCTGAGCGGCCTTTCAGGTTATGTCGATATAGAAAGTGTTTTATTGTGGATATAGATACTTTTGTACCTGTTTCCTACAGCATCTTCACAAGGTCCTTTGCTGTTGTTCTGGGATTGATTTGCACTTTTCGCACCAAAGTACGTTCATCTCTAGGAGACAGAACAGGTCTCCTTCCTGAGCGGTATGACGGCTGCGTGGTCCCATGGTGTTTATACTTGCATGCTATTGTTTGTACAGATGAACGTGGTACCTTCAGGCGTTTGGAAATTGCTCCCAATGATGAACCAGACTTGTGGAGGTCTACCATTTTTTTCTGAGGTCTTGGTTGATTTCTTTTGATTTTCCCATGATGTCAAGCAGTGGCACTGAGTTTGAAGGTAGGCCTTGAAATACATCCACAGGGACACCTCCAATTGACTCAAATTATGTCAATTTGCCTATTAGAAGCTTCTAAAGCCATGACATCATTTTTTTGAGTTTCTCAAGCTGTTTAAAAAGTTTCTGGAGTTTCTCAAGCTGTTTAAAGGCACAGTCAACTTAGTGTATGTAAACTTCTGACCCACTGGAATTGTGATACAGTGAATTATAAGTGAAATAATCTGTCTGTAAACAATAGTTGGAAAAATTACTTGTGTCATGCACAAAGTAGATGTCCTAACCGACTTGCCAAAACTATAGTTTGTTAACAATACATTTGTGGAGTGGTTGAAAAACAAATCTTAATGACTCCAACCTAAGTGTATGTAAACTTCCGACTTCAACTGTATATGACAATATTTTAGATTGACTATAATTCTATTACACCAATTCTGATACATCACATGCCTTACTTTTATTTTTCGGCATAAGTAAAAGCAGGAAATGCATCACCTATGCCTCTACTGCCATTCATTTGCAATTAGATGGCTGCCATGTTTGCCCCATTATGGCATTGTGAGGGATTATGACATAGCCCCTCTAGTCATTTAATAGAGTCTCCATGGCTTTAATTAAAATCGTAAGGGATCATGAGATGTTTTATTTGTCCACTCTGGATATATGACATTCCAGTTGATTTGCTGGAGAACTTCATGTTGGTCGAGCAAGAAGGCACCTCCTGAGCGACTTTAAGGATAATTTCCATTTAAAGTTATTTTTAGTCCAGGACTATAGGCTTAATCTCTGTCCAGGAAACCAGACCCAAAAGTCCGCAATGAGTACATTGTTTCAGCATCTCTGAGTGAGATCTTGGACATTTTCCTGCTTGCAGTACTCTAGGCTAAAGTGCGGTTTTGGCAAAAGGGCGGGGTGCAGGCAATCAAAACCGGCAAAGAAAGACTCATTTAAACACTTGAAATTGTGGTGTAGATTATGGTGAACAGCTACAGAAATGTTACTGTGGCCAAAAAAATATTTTTTATTAAACTGTGTCTCTGCGCACTAATTAGAATATGCTACCAATGACTCAATGAGGCTGCCCGGTATTCAGTCACATGAATTAGTTTTGTTTGACATGCTCAGACAGTTTGTTATTATTACACCAGTAAATCATGTATATGATCAGTAACACCCTATACTGTACTGTCTGTGTCTTATCTGCTATACAAAGGCTATCCTCGTTCACTTTGTGGCAGACAAACACGTGCCATTAATAACATGAAACATTAAGCCTAATGTACGTAGATTGAGGGGATAGCTATTACTAACATGTACATCAAACAGAAAAACTAAAAACATAAACATAATTTTTATCATAGGTTTGTCCACCGGTGTTAAACATGCGATGTTGTCATCCTGTGGTGAAACTAAATAAATCACTTGGCATTATCATCTAATAATGCATTATTATAGAGAGCATAAACTTACCTTTACAGGTGTGTGGAGAGGAGACATGAAAACCTATGCTGCTGTACTGCTGTCTTGATCAGTGTTCCTCTTCCAACCGCAGCCCGATAAACTCCTTTGACTCAACCTGTACTTTGTCACTCTGCTATGTTGTTGATTTATCACACAGTCCGGACGCTTTGGGGTGGATAACGCGTTTCCCTAAAAGGAAAACAGTTTTATTTCGGTGTCTTCCGCACACAAGAGCTCCAAAAAACGAGAAATTAAACTCCGCTTTCAATTCTTGGTCTTCCCCCTTCTTGGCACAAGCCTCGCTTGGTTCTTGATGCCAAGAACCATCCCCTTTGGCTTGAATCACTGCTTCACCTGATGGATCATCCCCATAAAGTAACGGTTTCACATCCGCGTTCGCAATTGTATGACAATCCCGGGAAAATGTGGCACATCAATGTAGCTCAAGGTCTCTTCAACATATATCACCCAGCACTAGTGAAAGTGAAGGGGTATGATCAAAGTACACCGAGCCGAGGAAAAGTCCGATTTCCCACCGCCTCTGAAAACTCAAGCACATATATGGTTTTCCTTTCGTTCCTCCTTGAAAAGGCGTCGCGAACGTCTCTAATTGCCAGTACTACATTACAGATACACTAATAGTATTATAGTACGTGTCGAATCGTAGGCCTGTGTGCATAGCTGCGGGGATTAGGGGTGCTGAGGGTGCTGCAGCACCCCCTGATACATCAGAATACAAAAATAATTTATTTAACAAAAACAAAATCTCCACTAAATTAGAAAAATACTCAGCATCAAAAAAAAAAAATAAGTTAAGAGATATGCAAGACAACATTTTTATATACTAAGTCGAAATTTTGAGATACATAAGTCTAAACGTGTAGGTACTACGTCAGCATTTTGAGATATGTCAAATGTTCGACAGTAGATCACACATGTTTCTTAATTTGTAACATTGTGTGCTGGTTTCAGAGGTGGCATCCCAGAGTGGTGGAGGGGAGTGTTTTTCTGGGGCCAAGAGATTTTCCTGATCTTGTAGGCTAACCGAACCAGGTAAAACTCTGGGCCCTAGTTGAAGGGTATGACATAGTAAAAAATCAGCTGTAAAACGTTTTTATAATGTTGTGTTTTAATATAATAGACTACTTATAATATAATATGTTTATTTGTTTAACTGGATTCTCATTAGCTTTTGCAGCAGCTACTCTTCCTGGGTTCCATAAAAAAAACACATGACAAGCAACAAAACACTGATACACTGATAGACAGTGGTTTTCTAATCAGGTCATTTTTTAAAATCGGGTCCTGGGAAAAACCCCTGGTTATGGAAGCCCATTCCGCTCACGAATACACAAAAAATCGATACTATCTCAAAATGTCAAGGTAGTATCTAAAAATTCTGAGATACTAACTAAAAATCTGGAGATGCTATCTACATTTTTTCTAGATACCAACTCAACATTTCGAGATGCTAACAAAAAATGTTGCGATACTAACTCGACATTATTAGATACTAACTTGAAATGTGGAGATATTAGAACATATATTTATAGGATATGTTTCTTCATTTGTGGCATTATGTGGGGGCTGGCGAGCTGGCATATGCCCCCATATGCCCCAACACTTTTAATTAGGTTTAATACAAAATATTGATGCAAAATCATTGAAAATAGGGACAAAGTACTGTTGTTTAGGCTGATTTGGAACTTGTGCACAATTAATCTGTGCTTCAGTGTAATCAACTGCCCTCTGATCAAAAGTATTGAGGCAAATGGCAGTTCACCACACGTTACCTGCTGTGCGTATCTCTGCAACGTGGCTAGATGAAAATCGACACATAAAGCTACAACAAATGAAGAAACATATCCTGTACGTTCTACCATCTCAAAATTACTTGGGAAATTTCAAGTTTGTATCTCAAAATGTCAAGTTAGTATCTCTAAATGTTGACTTAGTATCTAAAAATTCAGAGATAGTGTCCAAAATGTTGAGATAGTATTGACATTTAAAAATGATCGGGGTGGCGGGAATGGGCTTGAATAAGTTCCAGTAGTTAACTACCACTGCTACATAGCAAAACAAAAGAACTTAACTACTGAAAACACTACCAAAATTTGAATTGAGTTCAACTACCACCAAGGTGCTGCAAAATGTAGTTAAATTACTAGCTGAACTACATGTAGTTCACTACTCCCCAACACTGACGATGTCTATCTATTCACGTTGCAGAAATCAGCAGTGCCGCCGGCCTGTGGCAAGCTAGCATTTGCACCAACACTTCTGACATAACCAGAGAAAAACTGCTGATGCACAACCAAATTTTGAAATTGCACATGGTTTATTGTACTATTTCTACTCTCAATAGTAAATTGAGACCCCGACTTAGTTAAATTTCTTTTTATAAACTGTATATATATATATATATATATTACTGAGTTACAGTTCATATGAGGAAATCAGTCAATTGAAACAAATAAATTAGGCCCTAATCTATAGATTTCACATGACTGGAAATACAGGCATGCATGTGTTGGTCACAGATACACAACCATATAAATGCAACATGTAAAGTGTTGGTCCCATGTTTCATGAGCTGAAATAAAAGATCCCAGAAATGTTCCATAAAAAGCTTTTCTCTCAAATTTTGTGCTCAAATTTGTTTACATCCCTTTTAGTGAGGATTTCTGCTTTGCCAAGATAATCCATCCACCTGACAGGTGTGGCATATCAAGAAGTTGATTTAACAGCATGATCATTACACAGGTGCACCTTGTGCTTGGGACAATAAAATACCACTCTCAAATGTGCAGTGCCACAGATGTCACAGATGTCTCAAGGTTTGAGGGAGCGTGCAATTGGCATGCTGACTGCAGGAATGTCCACCAGAGCTTTTACCAGATAATTGAATGTTAATTTCTCTACCGTAAGCAGTTTTAGAGAATTTGGTAGTACGTCCAACTCGGCCTCACAACCACAGACCATGTATACGTTATCGTGTGGGCGAGCGGTTTGCTGATGTCAACGTTGTGAACAGACTGCCCCATGGTGGCGGTGGGGTTACGGTATGGGCAGGCACACTTTTACATTTTATCGATGGCAATTTGAATGCACAGAAATACCATGACGATATCCGGAGGCCCATTGTGAGGCCCATTTGTTATTAAAATGCAGTGTATTTTATTACATTTTTGGGGTTGGGGGCCCCCTGGCGGCCCTGGGTGGTAATGACTGTGTGGCAGTAATAACAGGGTAATGTTAAATTGCATTAGTGGGTGGAAATGGATATCTACAATATCACTGATTGCTATAAAGACAGTAAAATACTGTATAATTTGATACGCAGTGTTGAGCAGGGGTATACCCATTTAATACAAAAGTTATACAAAAAGTTGCTACTTTCTGATGGCAATAACCTGGAAATCGTCATTACAGAGACATTTTGTTTTAGTAATGAGTGTTTGTAATGACAATTTGCACCATTTTGGGATTTGACTGCCAGGTAGTAAGGTTTACTTGGTTAATATGATCCGCTGTCATTTGATACGTGGAAATATAATACACTCTCCTTGTTATGTCCTTGTTCTCCTCAGTCACTTACCAGTTTGTGTGTGAATGAATAATTTTGTTCAGAGTGACGGTCATGACGCAATACTGTGAGACGACAGTATTTTTTTAAAATAAAGTAACAAACGGGCTTATGCACATCAAATATTTATATGGTATTTTTGTAAACAGGTGCATTACATATTTACAAATTATCAGAATTTTTCTAAATGTAATATATAACAGAATATTAAAAGTCTAGTTGTGAGACAAGGCAAAAACATTTTAAAAGAGTGAAATCCATATGCTTTACAAAATAAACACTAAATCAAAATTTTAAACTGAAAGATTATGTTTAAGATTATTTAAGTGTCTACTTAATATACAGTATGTAAATATATATATATATATATATATATATATATATATATATTTTAATCTTCCCCTGAAACACAAAAAGCCTATAGTTGCGAAATCCTCCTAATATGATGTGAGTCAGTCACGGTTCAGACATAGCAACATAAACTAGGTGAAACGATGTGAGTCCTCACTCATAGCCTGGAGCTCCCACAGTCAACTCATGTACTCCGGCATCTGCACAGGTATTTAATTACCAACAACACAGAAGGTTGTCTTGGACACGTCAGGAAACCATGTGGGGGTTCACCTAGTAAACATGATATGGATACAATAAAAAAGTATAGTGATGGCTTGGCCTATAAAAACAGTATCATTTCTTCCTTTGAATTCATTTGACTACTGTCATTATAGGAACACTTAACATTAAGTTGTTCTTATAGCCTACCCGTACTTGCACAGTACTTGCACAGTACTAACAGCAGTCACTGTTTTGTATTGACTTACAGTACTCTGTCATTTTACTGTACTTGTCTTTACTCCTATATAATAAGGTACCAATAAACAGCTGTGTAAAAAACAAACAAATTCTGATAAAAATTAATTGTTTATCATATGAGTTTTTCATTCTACATGAGAGTTTGAACACCTCTGAAATTGCCCCATAGACTAAATTGCCTCATATTCCCAAATTGCCATGATTTATTCCAATCAATATCGTGCAGTTTAGCAGCACAACCCACATTTGTATTGTATTACAAATATTCATTCCCACACCTGGGGTCTGCTCTAGCAGTGCTGATGAAGGATAACAGGGTAACAGAAACCACGCATTCTGAGACATAAGTTGTTTGATATCCAGGTGCCAAGCCACTGTTGTTGTGTCTGCACATGCACAGAACTCCACGCTCATTGAAACACTACGACACTAAAGACCCACATTTTTTAGGTCCATATTTGCACTTTAGTAGGCTGTTGTCAAACAAAAGTCCACACTCTTGTCGTAGTGAACACTGTATGTGCTTAGACGCTCAAGCCCAACGTGCACATTCAGTCACTCCCAACTGAACACAAACACATGCAATGCCCAGAGACCCACCAAGCGCATAACGAGAGTGTGGGGAGAAAGGGCAGAAGAGGGGAAGCATGAGACATTCCAAAGGCACATCTGACCCTGACACAAACAAACACCATCCCTGCTTTCAAAAGGAGCAGACTGACCAGGTGTTTTCCTGTCTGCGTGGGCACAAGGTTTGTTCTGGGAAGATAAACAGAAATGTCCTGTTTGCTCCGTTCACGTGAGTCTTTGGTGCCACAGTGAGAAATTCTTGAGTCACATTTTCTCTTCAAACCAGGAGCCAGCAAACACAGTGGAGTGGATACCCATGCTGGGGGTCATGGAATGTCAAAGGGTCACCGTGCTTTGTCTGACTACATTAGCTCCACATGATGGCCATATTCTATGCTCCTTGATCTGTTATGTCATCAAATCCTGTCTTTGATTTACTATTGCAATATCAAGAATCATCTACTTTTTCCATTGATAATAATCACACACTTCAGCCATGTGGAACCGTTTCCCATATCATTACTGTTGAAGGCCCAGCAGGTCACATTGACGCATCCGACCCAGTCTGACTCTGACGACCAGACGGAATTTGCAGCAGACAGCTAAAAACTCTAAGTGATTCTACAGAACATTCTGGAGTTCAGATACAGCTGAACAAAATGCCATCCCATGATGCTCCACTCCAGTGCATCTTGGGCCGAAACAGAAAGATAGCAGGAAGCTGAGCCAGAGGGGGTCTGCAGATGTCTTGATGGGCGACTGGCGTTTTAGCCATGCAGAGCCTTTCAAACCCAACAGTCAAACTTTCCAGAGAATCCTGCGTCCCATTCTAGGCCAGGGGAGGGAAGCCAAACAGAAGTCATTAAGATGGTTTTTCATTGTTTCAACGACTGGCCTGCTCGCGCTGAAGCTGCTGAATCGTTAATCAAGGAGGAAAGAGGGTAGGAGAATTGTACAGGACAGGCGTTGAAGGAGAGGAAAGGCTAGATATTTCACCATGCAACAATACTACTCTAACAGGTCCATATGGTCTTAGATATAGCTTTTTAATATGCACCTCAAAGTACAGAGCGGGATCTAAAGGAACAGCAGGAATGGTGATTAAAGAGAGGAATCTCTGGCCCCCGGAGTTAGAATATCATTCATTCCACTATGTTGAAATATCACAGGACTACAGCCAGCGTCTCTGCAGCCAGCCAGCCTTGCTAAACCTAAACCACCAGCCGCAGAGTGGAGGGCTACAAACACACGCTCCATCTCCACCACAGATGAAAGTGGTTGACTGGAGCAAAAGCCCTTAGATTAGGCCGGATCCCAGCCAAAGCCACACGCATGCCGGTGACCTACATATACGCTGAGGTGATTTCTGGCCCCTGCCTGGACCTATGAGCCTCGTTACTGCTAGCAGCTAGCACTGTCCGGCTCAGAGGAGAGGAGACCGCAAATGGACGAGGAACGCAGGCTCATGTTACTCTTAATTACCTTTGTCTGGCCATTGGCATTGGCCCATAGCTGTTTAACTGCCCAGAGCTCCATCCCCACTATGATGAGTGACAGCCCTCAGGTGACTACTGTACCCAGTGATTTACACAGACACACCTGCATCCCAGTACAGGTCACCTCTCACCCTGGGAAGCCAGGGATTGGCCCTTTGACTAATCACCCTGTCAGACACCTGCCGTGGGCAACCAGTCGTCACACCAGACTTGTAGCAACAGCCGAGCTGTGACAGATTGGCTGGACTAATAAGGTGAGTGAGTGAGCTGCTGGAAGGGTTTTTGGATTTTAAAATGGCAGCTGAACATCCCTGAGGAGGGAGCAGGATTGCGTAGGTCACCTGGATGAGTCACGTGATCCAGTGAGTCACTGGATGAGTCAGAGCACATGCTAGGGAACACACACAGCTGCTAGTCACTAGTTCTAGGCCTGTTTCAGCTGAGAATATTACAGGCCTCTGACAGAGGCTGTAGTTAGGCAGAAGTATGGGGGAACAGTGTCAGTAGAAGCGGCTATGTAATTTGGTACTCTGCCGTTTGCCATTTCAAGAACAAGTGACGCAACAATCCAGCTGTAGCTGTTCTTGTTACTTAACATCACTGGTGTCCAAATTCCTTTCCCTATGAGCAACTTCTTCCTCAAGATGGAAGTTGAAAAGCTGATAGCATTCATTGCATTAGAAGATGCTGGAGAAAAAATATCTAGGACAACGTTCCTTCAAAAACTAGCTTTCCAAGCACATAAAATGATTAGTGTCGTGTTTTACATTAGAATCTCGAGAGCAGATAAGAACAATCAGTAGTGATCTCATTCAGAGAGAACTCTGGGTCTTGGAAGCCTTTTTACCATTACCATCCCCTTTCCCTACACAGAAAAAAAGAAACATTCGTAAATGGTTCTTCCTCAGCTCATAAGGTTCCTTCATAAGGAAAACTCCTTTCAAAAACAAACACGTTGGTATTTCACTGTTAATACAGTCCCAAAATGTCTTGCATGCCAGTAGTCAAGTTTTCAAGATGTTGGACTTTCAAGAAGCAAAGTGTCAACTGCCACATCATCCTGATGATTCAAAATGCAGTGGTGTAAAAGAAGCTCAGTGTCGGCGTTAATAACCAGAGTTGAACCAAAACCTTGCCCATCATTATCATATTTCCCAACACGTGCTATTGCAGGTTGATTTTTACAATTGTTTGTTTCAAGATATATGTTTTACATTGATGGACTAATTAATCTTATACATTTTTCTAAACTATTGCAATCTGTTACTTGGACTTTTTGCACCCGTTACAGAAATGGTTGTTCCAGTTAAGATGTTTAAGGCAGTCTCATATCTTAGTCTTCCCGACCCTGGCAGTCATTCTGAATGCAGGTTGCTGTGGAATAAAATTTCAAAATGCTGGCTGTCCCCACTTTGGCTGAATAGGAATTACACATCACTTTGCGAGCCAACATAATGTGTCTTGCAGGCCTGGTGTGGCCTGTAAACTATGAGTTTCAGTCCACTGTGTTAGGCTAAAACCAGGCACTCAAAAAAAGGCCTTTTGAAGTATGTATTGTATTGTCCTGTAGTGTGTATTGTATTGTATTGTCTTAATAATTACATTTTGATGACACCCTCATTCACTTAGGATCTCACTTGATGAAAGCCACAGGACTGAAAATTAATGAATGCAACAACCATGTCTCTGTCACTGTCACGCCCTGACCGCAGAGAGCTTTATTATGTCTCTATTTTGGTTTGGTCAGGGTGTGATTTGGGTGGGCATTCTATGTCCCTTTTTCTATGATTTGTATTGCTGTGTGTGTAGCCGGGTGTGGTTCTCAATCAGAGGCAGCTGTCTATCGTTGTCTCTGATTGAGAACCATACTTAGGTAGCCCTTTTCCCCACCTGTATTTGTGGGTAGTTGTCCATGTATAGTTGCCTGTGAGCACTACGTCGGCGTCACGTGTCGGGTTTGATGTTTGTTGTTTTGAGGGCGACATCTTATGATAAAGAAGTATGTACGCTCACCACGCTGCGCTTTGGTCCCCTGTTTCCACCTTAGACGATCGTGACAGTCACTAGCAAACACAGTCGTAGTTGGAACTGTTAACTCGAAAATTCACTCGAAATGCACCCTGGGATGTATGCAAATGAGGTTAAAAACCACCTATTCAATTCTGGTCCTGATGAGCATAAACGTTTCTCGTTCTGGATTTTTGTCGGGCTTTTTGTAATGATCTACGCTGAGAGTTGGGAAGCTAGTTCAGGGAGTGAATGCATTGAATAAATAAACAAACATGAACCAGACAAGAAACACGAACAGCGCAACGACATGAAACTGACACAGAAACAGCAACGCCTGGGGAAGGAACCAAAGGGAGTGACATACATAGGGAAGGTAATCAAGGAGCTGATGGAGTCCAGGGGAGTCTGATGACGCGCAGGTGCGCGTAACGATGGTGACAGGTGTGCGCCATCATGAGCAGCCTAGTGACCTAGAGCGCCGGGGAGGGAGTATACGTAACAGTTCTTCAAAGAACCATCACATGTATGGTTCTTCAGAGACCCTAAAATGGTTCCCTATGGCATCGCTCTCAAGAATCGTATTTGGTCCCAACTTGCACATTTATTTCTAAGAGTGTAATGTACACACGGGCTTTCCCAAACAGTTTCAGCTTTTGTGTGGCTCATACTGGAGTGATAACATTGTATTTTGACAGTGAGCAGGGTAACCAACACAGGGCCCATCGACCCCAGGCCTGAGAAGGCAGTGACCAGACCAACAACAGGAAATGGTTGTAGCCTTTGGCCTAGAAAACAGTCCCCCAACTTCCTGCCCCGTGCATCTTGCGACTAGAAGACGACGCTTACCGTCCAGCAGTGTGTTGCCAAGGACCCCCAAGGTCAGCAAAATCACCCCTTTGCCCTCCCTTTCACCCATTGCTATGACAACAGGGGTATAGGAAATGCTTTGCCAATTATGTTCTATTGCCACAGCTGGTGGCGGTTACATTGTTTGCATCCCCCCTATCCTTAAACCCCCCTCTCTCCACAACCTCAAGACCCTCACACTCTTAAACGGTGTCTGAAAATGTTGGAGTCGAGGTGAGCCATAGGGGATCATCCCGCATGGGATGATCCAAACCTCATGGAGGATAAATCTACACATTAGCAATGGGGCCTCGACACACTACACTGACACACTGGGGGGGGGACAGTGGTCTGCTGCAGTCAGCAAAAGGAAAGGATGAATCTGGGCAAGGTTAGGGGGAAGAGATAAACAGCCTCCACCCCTCTCACACTGTCACGTCCTCTCTAGCGTGAGACTGTAGAGAGGAAGGGAAAGAGGGAAGAAGGGAAGGAATTGGGGGAGAGCGATTGAGAAGGAGTGAACAGATTTGAGAGAGGGGGGAGAAAGATTGAGAGAATAAGCAAAAGATGGGGAGATGGAAAGATAGCGACAGGCAGAATAGTTTATCAAGATGGCTTAACTGTGTCTCCAAACTAGTTTGCACATCATCTCTGTCCTTTGTCTCTCAGTTCCAACGTATAGAAACTCTATAGGAAAGTACATCAGAAGTACTGAATCATTAGTTATACAGTACATGCAACTTCTGACGCCCACACACACCTTCCTGCCGATGGCACACACACACTATATGCTTAAAATGAACATTAAGCGGTGTACTTTATAGGGTCTCTTTGGGGACAAGAGAGGGCTGTGGTAGACAATTTGAACTGTGTGTCTAATTCGGCAGATGACATCACCCTCTGATGTCATATGAGGACGAATAAGAAACCAATGCTCTGATTACTACTCTCACTATGCAGGGATCCTGTCTCCATCTCACCAGATATGGGAGCATTGGGATGAAGAAACAGAGAGAGAGAGAAAGGGAGACCGACAGAGAGACAGAAACTCGTGACAGATGTTGGAGTCCGGGAGATCAAGACGGTCTGCTGTCGTGGTTGCTAATCGCTGAGACAGCAATAACCCATCAGACAATAGGAGAGCCCCTAAAGGAGAAGTTTTATATAATATACCATGTAGCAGACACTTCTATCCAAAGTTGCATGCATGCAAACATTATTCGGTTGGGTGGCCCACAGCGGGGATCAAACCCACGATCGTGGCATTGTAAGCGCCATGCTCTACCACAGAGGACAACATGTGTGACGAACTACTTCATGATAGAGATGGGGCTAGGAGACCGAGAGGAGGTCAGGAAAAGGGACATTTATGTTCATGATGTGGTGAATACACACTAATTGAATACAGCAGGCTCAACCTAACGGGAGGTGGGCCCTCGATTTAAGCCCCCCCTACGTGGCAGACATTCCCTAACTGTTTGTCACCCTCTGTCCTGGCACATACTATGTGTGTCTGTGTTTCTCTCTTATAATTTTGTAAAATTTTACCCCCGATTTTTCAGGGGAAGCTACAGCACCTCTACTTCCCGCGGCTATGTCTCTCTATGTGTGTGTGTTTCTGTCTCTCTGTCTGTGTGTGTGTCTGGAACAAGTCAAGTGGCATTTGCTGCATAAGCACAGCTCCTGTTGTCACTGTGGATATAGTAGGGTACGAGTTGGTTAGGATGTGTGTGTGTCTGAGTGGCTGTTTATAATACTGTTTATGATTATGTGTCTGGGAAGCTATTTCTGTAATATCTCTGTAGTCTACTAGGTTGTGTCATTAGTCTGGAATGTGTGTACTTCATGAGTGTCTGAGAGAGCGAGAGAGACAGACAGACAGACAGACAGACGGACGGACCGAGAGGGAGACAGAAAGAGACAGAGAGAGAATAGTTTGTTACAATACACGTCCTCATTGTCTCTCTGTTCACAATATCTTTGTCAGCACACCTTTAAAGGCCTCTCGTCTTTCTCCCTGCTGTTGGATCCTCTCTCTACCTCCACAGCCATGGTGAATGACCCACTCCGAGCCTCTGGCCTGGAGAGACTCATCTGGTTTCAGTGTGCCCTGACAGCTCAAACCACAAAATGATTCAGCCAAATAAAAGTGTCAGACGAAGCTTCATCCCTCCAGGTGTAGGGAAATAAAAGCCAGCCCTTAGACGACTTCAGTTACCTAACATTGTCAATTCCATACAGAGCGATAGTCACGTTCAAACCAGAGGCACTACCTTTGAACAGTAAACATTGATGATTCATATGAGGCAGACAAAAAAAAACATATTCGAGTTGCGCAATGTATGTAGCCTCATGACCGCGCCACAGTGTCAACTTTGTTGTCTTGCCTGCAACGAATCATCCATTATGTGAATCGTCCATTATGTGAATCATCCATTATGTCTGCACCATTATCTATTACGCATCTGTTCCCTGAGGCAGGATCACCATGGACATTTCTCGGATGGCAATGAGAGAGTAGAGTTGCTTCTCACGCCTCCCAGGTAAGCTCCCAAGTATCTCTGTTTTCATTGGCTCAAACGAAATAGCTCAATAGCTCGACGTGGCTTGTAATCATAGCTGGCAAATGACAAAGTGTCTACCCCTCTCATGCCTCGCTCCAGTGTTTCCTTGTTTACGTCGAAGTGGTGCAACTGACATGTGTTTGGGAGAAGATGTCAAGAGAGGAGGAGGAGGAGAAGCATTATGGGTAGAGGGTGCCAGCGTTTCATAGGCCTAATTTCACCTCATCATGTCGTTACATGAAAAGTATTACCACAGTTTCCACATTACCGGTGAAACCATAAGAATGAAATACTGACTGTTGTAAAAATGTGCATGTCTTCAACTTTTTTCTGAGTCTCTACGCACAACGCTGTTTACCTAACGGTTAGTTACATATTTGAATCGCCACCAAAACATTCCTCTACACTGATGATTGTATCTCGCAATAACACACAGGGTCTTTCTGCCAAAAGTCCAAGTTGTTCAGTTTCACCACAACTGAAATGACCTTAAAACAGCTCAACTTCCCTCAGGTTTGACATCAAACTGAAGAGTCCTTCCTCAGAGGTGAATAGCTGCTCGCTTGAGAGAACACCTCTCCCCCATTCCTCTATTCTCATAAATACAGTTAATTGCCTGTAAAGTTTACCACACACATCGACTTGGCTACCACGAGGAATACCACACAGATTTCACCTGGCTTCAACTCGCAGTAGATACAAGGCCCTGATTGGTCTGTTGTCCTGGCAAGTGAGATGTACAGCCATCAAGGACCATTTGGCCTTCATCTCAAGGTAACAATGGGTTATAAACTTATCCCTGATGTAACACGGAGTCTGGAGGCATTTAGCATTCAGTCTGCATTAAAAGACAGATCAAAATGTTGTTATGGCACTCTATCGTAGAATGGGCGCGCCAAATGAAGAGGTTGGGAGAACACACAAGTACGTACTGTACGTCTTCGTGTAGGCATAGCCACATATTTCATTGGATACTGTTAAATACACTGAATAGCCATTCGCAACACTTTACCGTCATGGACTCGGTAGAGCATGGCACTTGCAACGCCAGGATTGTGGGTTCGATCCCACGGTGCCCTTCCGTAAAATGTATGCATGCACGACCGAGTCGGGTTGGATAAAAGCTTCTTTAAATGGCATGTATTGTTATTATTATATTGACATGACATATCTTATATATCTTGTTTTATGCTTGAGAGGTCCTCATGGCCTCAGAGGGGTGAACGACTGAATAGCGATTCATAAAGACGTATAGGCCCATCAACACTTTGCCCGACATTTTTCTTTGACAACACTTTCCCTCGTCCACACATTCCCTTCGTCATCATACTGCTCTCGGTTTCTCTCTCACACTTTCACAAAAACAAAATCATCAGGGAAATAGAGCCACATACCAGGAAGTGTTTGGAAGAAAACAGGGGTCAAAGGACATGGTGTTGTCTAGCCACCTCACCATCTCCTAAATCATCCGCCAAAAGTATTTTTCCATTTCATGGCCATTTAAGCATTCTCAAGGATGCTTTTTATAAGCATCTTCTACTCCAACCCAGTGAAACCCTCCCCCTCTTAATTTTACCTTTTTAAGTGTGACTGGTCATGGCCGGCGGTCCAAAATATCCCCAGACTTCCCATTTATAGGCACGGGGACCAAAGAAAGAATGAGAGAAAGAAAGAGAAAATAGAGGGGAAGTGGATAAAAAAAAGAGAAGTGGAGGTCGGTTGGTGTCGTGGGAACTGGGAGCAGAGTCTGGATCGCAAAAACGTCGGCCCTCCAGAGGATTCGCAACTGCTTTCAATTTTAGTCGGGGTCACTCGGATTTCAGTCCCCTTTACTGCCAAGATATCAACTCCCCTTTAGGACCTTCCCTCCACACTCTAGAGAGCCAAAGTCATGACATCATACTTAGTGGAGAAGTATTCTTTCCTAGCCTTCACCCCACTACTTTCTTTCTCTTGCTTTTCCTCTCGTTCCCTCTGTCTTTCCTCCCTTTTTGTCCCTCACTCTTTCTCTCCTCTGTTCCTCCTCTCTGGCATGGCTGATTTGGGGTCAGTTCTTGTGGTTGGCTCTGTGGAATTTTAGGGCTCTGTTATCAGCCTGCTAAAGGCCTGGTGATGGGTGGGAGAGGGCTGGAAGTGAGGGGAAGTACCTGACAGACTGAGGTGTCCCTGGGCATGACGAGCTTACACACAGACACACAAACGGACTCACTTCTACTTGACATAATAGCAAACAGACAAACACCTTCCTTCACACATTCAAACCCACCATCTATAACTTCCTGACACACAAACCTCGACACACACTTCTCAATGTGTGTTGGAGAAGGGGAAAAGGGAGGGATCACACTCCCACTCATGCCCCCAGGAATGCAGAGCATCCCTCAAATCTGTCAGGCAGCTGGTGAGGGGTGGAGGTGTACAGCAGGAGGTGGGGGGGGGGGGGGGGGGTCATGCTAAACAAGCACAATTACACCAACACCGGATTGAAAACAGATGACCACAGGCACTGACAACAACACAGAAATAGGTTACCAAGGACAGGGTACACATCGGGCCAAACAAAGCCCCACATAGTGCACACCACTGGAACTGCAGGAGGAGAGTTACGGGTTTTGGGCCTGGGAGCTGTGGAGAGAAGAGAAGGATTCGACTGTACTGTCCTATGGATTTACCTTGGACAGTCAGTGAGAGTTATAGGGGTGGGCAGTGTATCTGCTTTCAGACAGTGAGTGAGGGTTACAGGCTCTCTATAAACATTATCCCCCCCATGCTGCGCTGTTGGAGTTCTGGTCTTGAAGTCTCTCTGGTCCACCCAACAGTCTTATCGCGAACCCTCCCCTGTACTTTCTCCATCCATCCCATTCCTCTCATTCCTACCATCCTCTTTGGCCATCAGCTACCTCAACGTTTTGTGTCAGAGCCAGGGCACTAGAATGATCATTATGTTTGACTCTTTATGGAAATTAGTTTGAATCCCATTGACTAATAATGAGTGTGTATGTGTGTGTGCGTGGGTGGGAGGATTTACATGGTTGGGAAATGAGCTAATCATTTGGTCTTTAGGGCCTCATTTTAGAGCGCAGCGAAAGCAGAGCACTTTAGTACCCAAGGACACAACGTCAAGGAGGCCAGCTGCTTCGTATTGAGTCTCTTCAGCAGAAAAGAACGGGAGAGGAAGGTGAACGTTACACTGGGGCTCTCTCAATTTGTCTTTGTGGCTCCACTTGTCCTATCGCCTCGCCTCCTTTTCAACTGTATTCGAGAAGGTCCAAAGTCACACCCCTTGTACCTTACTCTCCAATGGATTTGGTGATGAGAGGGTGCAAGGAATCGAGAAAAAAATGAATTGAGAAAGAGTCAAGAACACAACACAGAACCCTGCATGACCATACCCACTCCACGGCCTCTGTAGACGGCTTGCTACCTACTTTATCACTAACCATTTCCCAGACCTGGAACCAATTAATAGGGAATTAAGTTTGCTCAATTAGCTAGGTCATTTTAGAATTGGTGCAGGATGAAAATGTTTAGCTAATTCCTGTTTTATTACAAAAACGACCCACCACATCAAGATAAGAAACTCTTGATTCTTTTTTTGCATGCCGATGAAATGTGCAAAGCAATACATTGACAGTGAAACAAATTGCATGAGAACCTACATTACGGTGATCATGTTGAATAGGATGTGTCGATGCAGATTAAAACTTCACTTACTGAACTTCCACAACTAGTGAAGAAAACGTTAGAGTCCTACGCTATGCATAAACTGTACTAATAAAGATCAGTTTAAGGAGTGCCCTCAAATCAGTCTCTTCACCAGGAAGAGACTTAGTATGCATCATGGTCACTTCTGCCCTCTAGAGGTAAGAAAAACAAACCGTCCAGCCTTGTCCTCTCCAATCTGTAGCAATACAAACACAGATGGGAGTGAGTTGACAAACTGGACATTAAGAAAAAGATGAACATACTTCACTGCTTTTTTACCTAGGATGCTTTCAGTTTCAATCCCCTGTTTTACCATCCTAAAACGTATCCATTTACTTCTTATTTATAAACACATTAATTTTCCTTTAAATTATGCAACGCACTTTGCACTGTACAAAATGTGCTATAGAAAATAGAGATATTCAGCAATCAGTAAAGTACCAGTCCTTTATTAAACAGTTAGTAGTTAATACAGAGGACGCAGTGTTGACATCATCCGGCTCACTGCTGCAGAGTTACAGGCAGAACAGGAAATCCCACAATAAGCTACATTTACATTCTATAGGGAGTAGATAAGTGTTTGGTATTAGTGTAAGTCATGAAAATAACAGTTGTTGTCATGTTTAAGATTTAAATTATGTGCACCTCTTAAATTGTAAGTAAAATGTTAACGAAATATGTTATTTGTTCATTAAATTGACTTTTTTTAAAAAGGCAATCTTGCCACTGAATATAGGGTGTACAAAATAACACAGTAAACATAGTGTAGCAGCGCCGTTCATTAACTCACGTTTACAAAAGTTTATTTATTTTTTAAACGCATTCAGGCGAGACTTCCCCCAGACCCATTGATGTGCCTAACCCTGGACTAAAAAGCATTTTAAAAATGGAGATTCTCAATTGAGTTTGTTTTACTCCATGATTAGGCTTAATCTGTCTCCGGGAGACGGCACGTCAAAGTTTCAGCCTTTTAAATGAAACAAACAAGGAAATGACAGCAGCAGAAATTCACTATGATCTGAAAATGTCAAGCATAGGTCTAAATCACTCACTAAACCCCAAACCTAAAACACCTCTTAGGTGTGCCTGTATTAGCAATGCACGTATCACTGTATCTATGTCATTAGTACAGTGGCTATTTGGACAAAAAGACACAATTAAACAACTTCCCATCATATCTGAGTACATCCCTTGACAACCAACAGATGCAGGCATTCCGGGTCAGTGATCTTTGTGGAATGGAAAGTGACAGTGGAGTAAGGCGACTGTGGCGCCATGGAGCCACACAGGAGCAGGCTCCCTCATGGTGCGGTGACCACTTTTGGGAGCGCTTCCTCGGGCAGCTGCTCCTCAAACAGCTGCTCGTAGGGCAGCAGGTCCTCCTTGTCACCGAGGCGACGGTGGCCACGTTGCAGCTTGGAGCGCCAGATGGTGATAAGGATCAGACCCATCAGGATCAGAGCTGAACTCACAGCCAGCGTGGCCACCAGGAAGACGCCTGGAGGGGAAGGACAGATGCATTTACTTTAAGTACACTCCCCTATGCATTTATTTGGACAGGAAAGTTTAAATTTGGCTCTATACTCCTTGAGAGCAACATTTTTCATATGGAGGCAATAGTACATTACTTGTATTTGAGGGTATTTTCATAAATATGTTGTACTGTTTAGAAATAACTATCATCTCATCCCCCCAATTTGAAGGTGCTATAAGTATTTGGACAAATTGAATTACATGTGTATTAAAGTAATCAAAAGTGTAGTATTTGGTCCCAGCTTGACTCTACAAACTTGTAGTTTTTTGGGGTTGTGTTAGAGATGAGTTACTTACTGTTAGTCAGAAAATCTGTTACTAAACACTGCTACATTTATGTGGATGCTACAAAAACTACGGATAATTCTGAACAATGAGAAACTTATAAAAAAGGCACAAAGATCAAAGCCCCAAAAGTGCTAACCTGCCCTGTTATTGGTAATGGTGAAAGGTAAAGGGTATGGTCTTTGTGCCTTGTAAGTTTCCCATCATTATTCACGATTCATTCATAAATTAGCCGTAATCATGGTAGCATACACAATAACGTTAGTGTTCAGAAACATACATAGGTGTGCTTTTTGAAAGCAAAGCACAACTTAAGAAACTGTTGATAATTATACACTTGTTGTATTCTGCTGTAGCACAAAACCGTAAAAGCTAAACACCAAAACAATGTCCTGACTGCCACTGGTCAGGTAGCTTGACAATCATTTTGATACCACTATTAATTTGCACACTACAACCATATTTGCATAAATCCCAATGCATCTCAATGGCCATAGACTTGAATGGAAAAAATTCCGGTCGTAACCAGTCTTCCAGCGTTTAAGACTGGATTGCATTTCTAACTTTAAAAACGTGCAGACCGGTACAAAACTTAGCATCTGCACTGTTCAAGTAAATTTGTTTAACATTCTCAGTGGAAATGGTTCAAACTAGTCCATGTGCATAGAAGTGTGTAGTTAGTTTAACTTTGCAATCATTGGTTTTTGATTGACATACATTTTAAAGTGAAATGGGAGTCTTAGCATCACTCTTACCTTGGAGTTGTCCAAATGCAGACGAGTAACAAGCTTTATGTAGTCATTGAATGCTAGGAATAAATGGGACCAAATACTACACTTGACTACTTCAATACAAGTGAATTTGTCAAAATACTTACGACACCTTCAAAATGGGGGGGGGGGGCCAAAATACATAGTGCTTTCATTTCTAAACAGTAAATCTTCCTCATGAAATGGTGACGTTCTGACTGTACTGTCACTGAAACATTGGATCTCAAATCCAAAATGCTGGAGTACTGCTCAAACTGCTCTTTCCAGGACAAACTGACCAGGTGAATCCAGGTAAAAGCCATGATACCTTGACGTTAAATCCACTTAAAACAATCAGTGTAGATTAAAGGGGAGGTGATATGTTAAATATGGATCTTTAAGCCTTGAGACATGGATTGTGTATGTGTGTGCGCCATTCAGAGACTGAATGTGCAAGAAAATATTCAAGTGCCTTTGAACAGGGTATGGTTGTAGGTGCCAGGCGCACCAGTTTGTGTCAAGAACTGCAACGCTGCTGGGTTTCACACGCAACAGTTTCTCGTGTGTATCAAGAATGGTTCACCACCCAAAGGACATCCAGCCAACTTGATACAACTGTGGGAAGAATTGGAGTAAACATGGGCCAGCATCCCTGTGGAACGCTTTCGACACCTTGTAGAGTCCATGCCCTGGCAAATTGAGGCTGTTCTGAGGGCAAAGGGGGGGAGCAACTCAATTAGGAAAGTGTTCGTGTTCCAAATGTTTTGTACACTCAGTGTATCTTTCAGTTGTTCGTGATGAATTTGGTTTCACATCACGTTACCTATAACAGTCTCATTTATCAATGAGATCAATGCAGTGGCTTGTGCACTCAGATTTGAATGTTAGGAGTTTGATCCCCGGACGAGTCACACCAAAGACTAAAAATGGCACCTGATCCGTCTCTGCTTGGCACTCAGGATTAAGGAGATGGATTGGCAGTAATGCCCTGTGATAAACTAACCTTCTGTCCAGGGGGTGTACTTGTACCTCAAGCTGCCTCTGGCTCCTTGTGCAAGCCATTCCGGCTCGCACAAGCCAAGTTCATATGCCACCCAAAACAAACTTTAGATCAAAACCTCTCCTGAAGCTGTATTCAGACCTGTTAAGTTTTGCCATATCACACCCACTGGTACACAACCCTTTAAACCTCACCGCTAGCCTAGAACCTAAGGAAGGTTAGCTTACCTGGTGTCACGCGGTTATGGCCATTGTGTTGCCCTTGCTCACCTGTGAAAATTATGGAATCAGAAAAGAGAAAATCACTACAGCCACCACAAAAAAAATCAAATGAACAATTCAACACATTAGAAACACCTTTGGCAGCAACGATTACAGCGGTGAGTCTTCTTGGGTAAGTCGAAGAGCTTTGCACACCTGGATTGGCAAATACTTGCCAATTATTATTTTCCAAATCCTTCAAGCTCTGTCAAGGTGTTTGGGATGATGGCTAGACAGCAATTCAAGTAGTGTTAGATTTTTTTTAAAGCAGAATTTTAAATTAAAATTTTTTTTTTAAATAAAAAAAAAAAAAAAACTTTGCCACTTGGGAACATTCACTGTCTTCTTGGTAAACACCTCCAGTGTAGATTTGGTCTTGTGTTGTAGATTATTGTCCTGCTGAAATGTGAATTACTCTCCCAGTGTCTGGTGTAAAGCAGATTTTCCCTGTCATGCCTCAAAAGAAGGTGTCAGTTACTGTGTTGGATTTGTCCCAAACAAAAAAAAGTGTCAACCCCCATTATTTCACACAGAGTCCATGTAACTTGTGATTTGCTAAGCCATATTTAACCCTTATTTTAGGCTTGCCCTTTTAATACATATATTATTGCAACTACTTTGTTTATATTTGCATAATTGTCTTTTCACTGACCTATGGAGCATTGTGTTGATCAATGACAAACTAAATCCATTTTAATCCCACTAACGCAACAAAATGGAAAACAATTCTTACCGTGCTCTCCAGTGCACCGGGCCATGCATTCGTCCAGTGTGCCGTAGCGGTTGCCGTTTCCCTGGCAGCCACCGTAGATGAAAGACTGGCAGGAGCTAGTGCTGGGGTCAAAGTAGAACAGATTGAAGGCAGCGCGGCAAGGGCCCGAGTCCGAGGGCACCATGCAAGCATCTGTGGAAAACAGGAAGACCAGAGGACAAATCAGAACTGATCTCAGAAGTGGGGCGCTGGCGCGCATGAAGTAGAAGCGTTCATATCTCTGACAAATTTTGAAATCTTAAATTTACCGTTTCACAAGTTCACCCCTCAAAAAAAATACACATTGTTTAGTATATTCCCGAGGCACAACTAGCAGTGAAATATGGCAACGAAAACCCAACAGACCAGCTAACGCAAAGTTGACAAAGGCCCAGCAAGCAGAAGCTAGCGCCATTGAGTACTGACGACAACGCTCCAGATACCCAGCAACAAGATCCTGACACTATTTATTTATTTATTTATTTACAGATCGCCTGGGGCACAATACTCAAACATATTTTACAAGCAAAGCATGTGTTTAGTGAGTCCGCCAGATCAGATGCAGTAGGTATGACCAGGGATTCTTTAAAATCCACGAATTAGACCATTTCCTGTCCTGCTAAGCATTCAAAAATGTAACGAGTACTTTTGTGTGTCAGGGAAAATAGAGTCAAAAGTACAATATTTTCTTCAGTAATGTAGTGGAGTAAATATAAAGTACAGATTCCCCTAAAAAAACTACTTAAGTAGTACTTTAAACTATTTTTTACAACACTGCTCATCAGGTGCCAAGCCACACACCATAATTACAAGGGTAAATCACTTTCAGGAAAAGGAGCTCATTATACAACAGGGAGCAATGGAATACAAAAAGGTCAAAAGTGTCTCATCTTCCCCAACTACACCATGGAGGTGATTGAGCAACGGCACGCATTCTGCTACTTGACTCCCTGCTGTGATGCAGACCATGAGAGGCAGAGGTGAAATACAAGCCTGCATTTTAAATCACAACGCCATGACAGGAGCCTTCACCAAGCTCGAAGATGTTGCAAGCTATGTGTCAAAACTACAGCAAATCCCCTGGCCACAAATGTCTGGAATGTTGACTGAGCAAACAGTGGATTTTATGTTTATTCATAAAAGAGGCAATGTATACAAATAAAAATGTCCAACAACCGCGGAGAGGGCTGTTAAGTCCGACTGTTGCTAGCGTAGTATTGGTCTGTTCTAGCCATCATGCACAGCAGTGCTCGTTTTATGTGAGATGGGGAGAACAATGCTTCATTTGGAGAAGTAGTGGGGAGGGTGGGTTTCTCTGGCGTCCGTTACTGTGTTTAGTTGTTTTCTGCTGCCAGACAGCGGCATCAGATCCAACTGAATTTCTCAAGTTTATCAATCACCCTTATCTTCCAAGGCAAGAGGTGTTGCTATTCTCTTTGGTAAAAACAGCTATTTTTAACTCTTGTCCACAGACAGTAGGTACAACATTAACTCTTTCCCGGGCACCCTATTGAATTTCTAATGGCACAAACATTGACGACCCACATTTCTCTCCTAATATTGTTTTTGATTTACTCCCAGACCTTACTCCCACTAATCGGAGGCGATTTTAAATTGTTACCTTGATCCATATCGCGACAGACTGTCTACACACTCCACAAAATTTCACCCATGTCCAGATACTAAATAATCTAAAACAAATCCAGGAATCTAGTGGACATCTGAAGAGACTGCAACATCCCACAGACAGACTGCTCATTCTACTCTCTTTTTCTAGAATCGACTCCAACTTGATACCCAAAGTGCTCAATTCAAAATGCCATAGAGTCTTAAGTGACCACAGTCCAATTACATTGTCCCTCTCTTTACCAAAACAGAATTACAGTTGGCGTTTTACCCACTCCTTGCTCACAGACCAAGCATTCATTGACTGCATGACAGTTAAGTTGAATGAGTTCCTCAGACTAATGACACGGGAGTGGCATCTGATTCTACACTATGGGAAACGTTAAACGGTTATGAGGTCATTATTTCATATGAGTGACAGAAACAGGGAATCACGAGATAGAAAAATAACTCCCAGCTTTGGCGACAACCAGAACTTCAGGTAGACAACAATATTTTGATATTAAAATATGAACACAGTTCTATTATTGGTTCTCAGGTCAGTAAAGCTGAAACAAAAACAAAATGAACTAGGGGACAAACCGGAAAGGTAGCTCGCTAGACTACTAAAGGACACACAGGCAAATCGAGCAATCCGTAAAAATAAGGTCTAAGGCGGGCACCTTGCCGACAAAGAGATAAACTGCTTCAAATCATTTCTCAGTTATATTTTTTCCAGATCCGATGCGTCAGCCTTCTGTGACTGCAGTCAGCCTTCTGTGACTGCAGTCAGCCTTCTGTGACTGCAGTCAGCCTTCTGTGACTGCAGTCAGCCTTCTGTGACTGCAGTCAGCCTTCTGTGGACGCAGTCAGCCTTCTGTGGACGCAGTCAGCCTTCTGTGGACGCAGTCAGCCTTCTGTGGACGCAGTCAGCCTTCTGTGGACGCAGTCAGCCTTCTGTGGACGCAGTCAGCCTTCTGTGGACGCAGTCAGCCTTCTGTGGACGCAGTCAGCCTTCTGTGGACGCAGTCAGCCTTCTGTGACGCAGTCAGCCTTCTGTGACGCAGTCAGCCTTCTGTGACGCAGTCAGCCTGCCAAAACTAGCGGCAAAAAAATGTTTTTACTCAAATTTCACAATAGAATAAATAATTGAGGCAATAACAGCTCTCCCACCTGGAAAGGCTGCAGACCCTGATGGTTTCGGCTGTGAATTTTATAAAACATTCAGTGAAGCCCTCGCTCCCCTTACTCAGGATGTTTACTGATTCAACAGAAAATTACATTTTGCCGAAGTCATTGTAAGAAGCCCATATTTGCCTTGTTAAAAAGGCAGAGGTAACAGATCCCGCAAATTTTAGACCGATAGCATTGCTTAATTTAGATGATACGTTTAAAAAAAATTAACAAAGTACTTGTAATAGGTTACACAAACATGCAACCATTATTCATCCAGATCAGACAGGGTTTTATCCCCGGCAGGTTATTGTTCTAATGTGCGCAGGCTGCTTAACATTCTATACGCAAATCATGGGAAAAGCGCCAAGACGGCTATTATATCGCTAGATGCTCAAAAAGCGTTCGACCAAATAGAATGGCCACACATGCTCGAAGCGCTCACTAGGTTTGGATTTGGCGACTCCTTTATCGCCTGGGTCAAAATGCTCTGCCTGCCCAACAGCGACAAACCCAGGCCCTTTGAACTACATAGAGCTGTCCACCAGGGTTTCCCCACTTAGCGGTCTGCTGTCGACCTTGAACCCCTAGCTATACAAATAAGGAATCATCCTAATATCCAAGGTCTTCAAGTAGGAAACAAAAGACCACATTTCTTTATATGCAGACGATGACACAGCCTCTGTCCCTAACCGACGAGACTTAATTCAATTAATTTGGCTAACTGTCTGGCTATTCATTAAAATGGGAGAAAAGGTGATCTCAGATAATATTACAGCAAGTGGTCTCGAGGATACCATTTAAAGTGGTATGACAACTTCACTTACCGTAGACTAAAAATACCTAGAATCCCAAAGCTCATCTTCAAGCTTAACAATGAGCTGGTTGCACAGCTACAACAAAAGAGCTGGATACTTGCCTCTTCCTATGATGGGGCGCATTAATGCCATAAAAAGGGTTTCTCTTCTAACGTGCCTTTATCTTCGCCAGAATCTTCCAATTTCTCTTACCTATTAATTTAAGCCTTCGGACTCGACAAAATCTTGTCATTTGTCTGGGGTTACAAAACCCACCATATTTGTAAAGCCAACTTGCAAATGCCCAAGGAAAGAGGAAGTTTAGGCCTACTCATCTTTAAGCATTACTACTGGGCTGCAAATCATTATTTTGTTCCATCTCGGTTAGGGATGCACGATACAGTGGGGCAAAAAAAGTATTTAGTCAGCCACCAATTGTGCAAGTTCTCCCACTTCAAAAGATGAGGCCTGTAATTTATCATAGGCACACTTCAACTATGACAGACAAAATGAGAAGAAAAATTGCATTGTAGGATTTTTTATTAATATATTTGCAAATTATGGTGGAAAATAAGTATTTGGTCAATAAAAGTTTCTCAATACTTTGTTATATACCCTTTGTTGGCAAAGACAGAGGTCAAACGTTTTCTGTAAGTCTTCACAAGGTTTTCACACACTGTTGCTGGTATTTTGGCCCATTCCTCCATGCAGATCTCCTCTAGAGCAGTGATGTTTTGGGGCAACACAGACTTTCAACTCCCTCCAACCCAGCTCTGTAGATGACTAGCAGAAATGCTTAACACCATTAACTTGGAAAATATGTGTTTTTACCCCAGGACTAACTCCAGCAGATTTCGAGACGTGGTGTCAGTCTGACTGTGAATACTGACTAGGAACGCTTAGTTGTTGTAAGTCATTGTTGCTCCATTCTTGTCCCATGTCTTGCTTAAGCAATACTTCATTGGTTTGTTATTTGTGTGTGCTAAAGTGCAAAAGGAAATACTTTAAAATAAAACTGATCTCAAACCTATAGGCCTCAACTTGTGAAAAAGGCTGTCACATTTGGAAGGACGTTTGAGACCGATCCCAGAACAGCTAACTACACCATGCAGGGAGAATTGTTTACATAGAACCGAAAAGTCGATCCAGTTACCTTTATATTCAATGCTCTTGTGATCTGTAGGTTTGTCAGCATCAGATCCTTTCCTTCCCTTAGAGCCAGCGATGACAGCCACTGGAAAGACAAGTAAATGTAAGAGAGGTGTTGCTGTGTGGGGAGGCCTGTTGGGGTTTGTTGAAGGTGAGAAGTGTCAGTTAACAATGGGAGGAGGTGAGCGAGTGGGAATCAGTAGGTGGGACTGTGTGTAATATTATATATAAATAAAATGGAAATTGAATTTAAACTGAAGGCAATATTCACCCAAGTTTTAAATTACAAAATACAATTTAGGAATTCAAATGATTAAATGTGTGCATTAGAAAATAAAACATGGGATTAAAATATAATCTGTTGGCAATGAAATTGGTCCATACATAGACTGTTAAACTAGGGGTCACGTTTGTTTAATAAAACGTGCAATAAGCATTTAACACAATAAGATAGGCCACTTGATTTCAACATCTGAACAAAGTGGATAGGCTAGCATGCTGTTTAAACAGTTGGAGACAGACAGAAGGGTGTGTTCATAATTCAACTGTAGCCTTGGTAGCTAGCAAATATTTAAATCTAAAGATTAGCTGGCTACTCACTATCACATGGGCTTTTGCTTGAGAGTTTATGAGACCGGTGTTCATTTTCTATTAACGCCTGCTCTAAGTAGTGAGTGTGCATTATGCATGTTCTGGTGTTTTTTTTTAGTCCTTCAAGTGCCTTGCAAACTCCAAGCAGGCTGTCAGGTGCCTTTTACTGAGGAGTGGCTTCAGTCTGGCCACGCTACCATAAAGTCCTGATTGGTGGAGTGCTGCAAAGATGGGAGAACAACCATCTCCACAGAGGAGCCCCCTCCCTCCCTCCACAGACAATTCCTTGGACCTCATGGCTTGGTTTTTGCTCTGACATGCACTGCCAACTCTGGGACCTTAGACAGCCGTGTGTGCCTTTCCAAATCACGTCCAGTCAATTGGATTTACCACAGAGGTGGACTCCAATCAAGTTGTAGAAACATCTCCAAGATGATCAATGGAAACAGGATGCACCGGAGCGCAATTTCAAGTCTCATAGCAAAGGGTCTGAATACTTATGTAAATAAGGTATATCTGTTTGTTTTAACCTTTTGTTCACTTTGTCATTATGGGGGTAGAGGGTAGCTTGATGAGGAAAAGTTTATTTATGCATTTTAGAATAAGGCTGTAATGTAACAAAATGTGGAAAAAGTCAAGTGTATGAGGATTCCTAACATGACTTGAAGTGTGTTAGACAAACAGATAAGCAGAGCTGTACATTACGGAAGGACTGAGGAATGTGGAACTGTTAGCGGATTTATCTAGAACCCCCTCAGGTCTCTAGAGTAGCCGACATTGTACACAGTCAAGTTGTGTTTTAAATGTTGAGGATCATGACATTTTGCCTTTTAAAAGCAAAGAGCAGCCAAGAGATGTTGTATGATTTTACCGGTTTTACTACAGCTAAAGAAAGCGTTTAAAAATAGGTGCTGATGGTAAATAGTACTACGCATGTGTTACCTTGATCATCGACAGTCATAGCCATTCTTCTCTGCATGGGCGAGTCCTTGGACAGCAGCACAGTACCTGTTGAGAAAGTGATGGTCCGTGAAAGACATTAACTGAAAAGCACATTGGCCCACGGTTTAGCCTTACTGTAAAACGGTGTATCGATTGATAAGTGACTAATACATGGGAAACGCAAGGTTTCCTTTCGACAGCTGTGGTTTCTTCCTGTTAATATTAGCAACAAACAGCTGTTCATGAAACATATTACAACCCAGAAAAAAAAAAAAAGCAATAGTGGAATAGAGTGCAATTTGTATTCTTTAAAAATATCCTGAATTACAGCCATTTCCCATCTAAACAAGCAGCCAGCAAGAATGCAGACTTACTGACTCTACATGGAAGAATGTGGACTCTCTTGTTAGGCACTTCATGTAAAAGGACCCATGAGAACCAACATGTGAAGTTTATAGGAGCATGTCAAATCAAAGCCAAGTGTGTGTGTGTGTGTGTGTGTGTGTGTATATATATATATATATATATATATATATATACACACACACACACACGAAGTCTACATACACTTAGGTTGGAGTGATTAACTCCTTTGGGACTGGGGGGCAGTATTGAGTAGCTTGGATAAAAAGGTGCCCAGAGTAAACTGCCTGCTACTCGGGCCCAAAAGCTAGAATATGCATATAATTAGTAGATTTTGATAGAAAACACTTTGAAGTTTCTAAAACTGTTTGAATGATGTCTGTGAGTATAACAGAACTCATATGGCAGGCGAAAACCTGAGAAAAAAATCCAACCCGGAAGTGGGAAATCTGAGGTTTGTTGGTTTTCAAGTTTGCCATTCCAATATACAGTGTCTATGGGGTCATATTGCACTTCCTAAGGCTTCCACTAGATGTCAACCGTCTTTAGAACCTTGTTTGAGGCTTCCACTGTGAAGGGGGAGAGAAAGAGAGCTGTTTGACTAAGAGGTCTGGCAGAGTGGCATGAGCTGATCACACGCTCCCGTGAGAGGTAGCTTCGTTCCATTGCATTTCTATAGACAAAGGAATTCTCCGGTTGGAACATTATTGAAGATTTGTTAAAAACATCCCAAAGATTGATTCTATACATCGTTTGACATGTTTCTATGAACTGTAATAACGTTTTTGACAAGTGATGGCGCATTATGCATTTGGATTACTGGGCTAAACGCAAGAACAAAAAAAGGAGGTATTTGGACATATGATGGACTTAATCAAACAAAACAAACATTTATTATGGAACTGGGATTCCTGGGAGTGCATTCTGATGAAGATCAAATGTAAGTGAATATTTCTAAAGCTACCTCTACTTGGAGGTGGCTGGATATTTCTGTGACTAGGTGCAGAACTAACAATTGTTTGGTGTGCTTTCGCCGTAAAGCCTATTTGAAATCGGACATTGTGGCTGGATTTATAAGAAGTTTCTATAAAATTGTGTAAAATACTTGTATGTTTGAGGAATGTTAATTATGGGATTTCTGATGTTTTGAATTTGGCGCCCTGCAATTTCACTGGCTGTTGGCGAGGTGGGACGCTACCGTCCCACATATCCCAGAGAAGTTGAAACTGTTTTTCAACCTCATCAAATATATTGTTAACAAACTATAATTTTGGCAAGTCGGTTAGGACGTCTACTTTGTGCATGACAAGTAATTTTTCCAACAATTGTTTACAGACAGATTATTTCACTGTATCACAATTCCAGTGGGCTAGAAGTTTAAATACATTAAGTAGACTGTGCCTTTAAACATCTTGGAAAATTCCAGAAAATGATGTCATGGCTTTAGAAGCTTCTGATGGGCTAATTGACATAATTGGAGTCCATTGGAGGTGTACCTGTGGATGTATTTCAAGGCCTACCTTCAAACTCAGTGCCTCTTTGCTTGACATCATGGGAAAATCAGAAGAAAATCAGCCAAGACCTCAGGAAAAAAACTAATTGTAGACCTCCACAAGTATGGTTCATCCTTGGGAGCAATTTTCAAACGCCTGAAGGTACCATGTTCATCTGTACAAACAATAGTACGCAAGTATAAACACCATGGGACCACGTAGCAGTCATACTGCTCAGGAAGGAGACGCGTTCTGTCTCCTAGAGATGAACGTACTGGTGCGAAAAGTGCCAATAAATCCCAATCCCAGAACAGCAGCAAAGGACCTTGTGAAGATGCTGGTAGAAACAGGTACAAAAGTATCTATATCCACAGTAAAACGAGTCCTATATCGACATAACCTGAAAGGCCGCTCAGCAAGGAAGTTACTGCTCCAAAACCGCCATAAAAAGCCAGACTATGGTTTGCAACTGAACATGGGGACAAAGATTGTACTTTTTGGAATAATGTCCTCTGGTCTGATGAAACAAAAACAGACCCGTTTGGCAATAAGGACCATTGTTCTGTTTGGAGGAAAAAAGGGGGATGATTGCAAGCTGAAGAACACCATCCCAACCGTGAAGCACAGGGGTGGCAGCATCATGTTGTGGGGGTGCTTTGCTGCAGTTCACAAAATAGATGGCATCATGAGGCAAGAAAATTGTTTGGATATATCAAAGCAACATCACAAGACAGTCAGGAAGTTAAAGCTTGGTCGCAAATGGGTCTTCCAAATGGACAATGACCCCAAGCATACTTCCAAAGTTGTGGCAGTGGCTTAAGGACAAGAAAGTTAAGGTATTGGAATGGCCACCAGAAAGCCCTGACCTCAACCCTATAGAAAATTTGTGGGCAGAACGGAAAAGCATGTGCGAGCAAGGAGGCCTACAAACCCGACTCAGTTACACCAGCTCTGTCAGGAGGAATGGGCCAAAACACCCAACTTATTGTGGGAAGCTACCTGAAACATTTGACCCAAGTTAAACTTCTGACCCACTGGGTATGTGATGAAAGAAATCAAAACTGAAATAAAAAAAATCACTATTATTATTACATTTCACATTCTTAAAATACACTGGTGGGCCTCCTGGGTGGCGCAGCGGTTAAGGGCGCTGTACTGCAGCGCCAGCAGAGTCCCTGGGTTCGCGCCCAGGCTCTGTCGTAACCGGCCGCGACCGGGAGGTCCGTGGGGCGATGCACAATTGGCCTAGCGTCGCCCGGGTTAGGGAGGGCTTGGTCGGAAGGGGTGTCCTTGTCTCATCGCGCACCAGCGACTCCAGTGGGCGCTAACCAAGGTGGCCAGGTGCACTGTGTTTCCTCCGGCGCATTGGTGCGGCTGGCTTCCGGGTTGGATGCGAGCTGTGTTAAGAAGCAGTGCGGCTTGGTTGGGTTGTGTATCGGAGGACGCATGACTTTCAACCTTCGTCTCTCCCAAGCCCGTACGGGAGTTGTAGCGATGAGACAAGATAGTAGCTACTACAACAATTGGATCCCACGAAATTGGGGAGAAAAAAAAAAAAAAAAGAGGTAAAATTCAAACTGACCTAAAACAGTGAATTTTTACTAGGATTAAATGTCAGGAATTGTGATAAACTGAGTTTAAATGTATTTGGCTAAAAAAAAAAAAGTATTTAGTCAGCCAGTGCAAGTTCTCCCACTTAAAAAGATGAGGACTGTAATTTTCATCACTTCAACTATGACAGACAAAATGAGAAGAAGAAAAATCCTGAAAATCACATTGTAGGATTTTTTATGAATATATTTGCAAATTATGGTGGAAAATAAAGTATTTGGTCAATAACAAAAGTTTATCTCAATACTTTGTTATATACCCTTTGTTGGCAAAGACAGAGGGCAAACGTTTTCTGTAAGTCTTCACAAGGTTTTCACACACTGTTGCTGGTATTTTGGCCCATTCCTCCATGCAGAGCTTCTCTAGAGCAGTGATGTTTTGGGGCTGTTGCTGGGCAACACAGACTTTCAACTCCCTCCAAAGATTTTCTATGGGGTTGAGATTTGGAGACTGGCTAGGCCACTCCTGGACCTTGAAATGCTTCTTACAAAGCCACTCCTTCGTTGCCCGGGCGGTGTGTTTGGGATCATCGTCATGCTGAAAGACCCAGCCACGTTTCATCTTCAATGCCCTTGCTGATGGAAGGAGGATTTCACTCAAAATCTCACGATACGTGGCCCCATTCATTCTTTCCTTTACATGGATCAGTCGTTCTGGTCCCTTTGCAGAAAAACAGCTCACAAGCATGATGTTTCCACCCCCATGCTTCACAGTAGGTATGGTGTTCTTTGGATGCAACTCAGCATTCTTTGTCCTCCAAACACGACGAGTTGAGTTTACTAAAAAGTTCTATTTTTGGTTTCATCTGACCATATGACATTCTCCCAATCTTCTTCTGGATCATCCAAATGCTCTCTAGCAAACTTCAGACAGGCCTGGACATGTACTGGCTTAAGCAGGGGAACACGTCTGGCACTGCAGGATTTGAGTCCCTGGCGGCGTAGTGCGTTACTGATGGTAGGCTTTGTTACTTTGGTCCCAGCTCTCTGCAGGTCATTCACTAGGTCCCCCTGTGTGGTTCTGGGATTTTTGCTCACCGTTCTTGTGATCAGTTTGACCCCACGGGGTGAGATCTTGCGTGGAGACCCAAATCGAGAGAGATTATCAGTGGTCTTGTATGTCTTCCATTTCCTAATAATTGCTCCCACAGTTGATTTCTTCAAACCAAGCTGCTTACCTATTGCAGATTCAGTCTTCCCAGCCTGGTGCAGGTCTACAATTGTGTTTCTGGTGTCCTTTGACAGCTCTTTGGTCTTGGCCATAGTGGAGTTTGGAGTGTGACTGTTTGAGGGTGTGGACTGGTGTCTTTTATACTGATAACAAGTTCAAACAGGTGCCATTAATACATGTGACGAGTGGAGGACAGAGGAGCCTCTTAAAGAAGAAGTTACAGGTCTGTGAGAGACAGAAATCTTGCTTGTTTGTAGGTGACCAAATACTTATTTTCCACCATAATTTGGAAATAAATTCATTAAAATTAACATGATTTTCTGGATTTTTTTTCTCTAATTTTGTCTGTCATAGTTGAAGTGTATCTATGATGAAAAGCCTCATCTTTTTAATGGAAGAACTTGCACAATTGGTGGCTGACTAAATACTTTTTTGCCCCACTGTATATCTAAAAAAAAAACATTTAAAAAAAAAATAATCTCATCTGGTTTGCGCTTAGTGGGACTACAATTTGTTCAACAGGACAATTACCCAAAACACACCTCAAGGCTATGTAAGGGCTATTTGACCAAGGAGAGATGGTGTTCTGCATCAGATGACCTGTCCGCCACAATTCCTACCTCAACCCAAATCAAATGGTTTGGGATGAGTTGGACCTAAGAGTGAAGGATAAACAGCCAACAAGTGCACAGCATGTGTGTGAACTCCTTCAATACTGTTGAAAAAGCATTCCAGGTGAAGCTGGTTGAGAGAATGCCTTGATGACAGCTTTGCACACTCTTGGCAAAGGGTGGCTACTTTGAAGGACCAAAAATACATTTTGGTTTTACACTATATTGCTTACTACATGTGTTATTTATAGTGGTCTTCACTATTATTCTACAATATAGAATACATCAAAAGAAAAACCCTAGAATGAGTAGGTGTTCAAACATTTGACTGGTACTGTATATGTTTGCTCCAATTGCAAGAGCCTGACCATGAACAGTTTATTATGGAATGGATGCTAGACTGTGGTGCACGGCTCAGGCCAAACCTCATCGTACGGAGGTCACTTAACCGGTTTGGCATTGGGTAAGCTGAAACAATCATAACACTATCTATGCACACGACACACCCATAACAAACACCCTACACCTCAAAGGGATGATGTAAAACTAACTAGCTTAGCAGTAGAGACTCACATTAAAATGGTCATGGTTCTGTTTTTACAGTTCCAACAGCCTTTAAATGACCCGTTTGAGTTAAATTTACTTTGTTAGGTATAATCATATATTTTCTGTAGCATAGTAGGAAACAGAGACAGTAGTTGGACTAGTAGCCTGTTGGACTGATATGCCAGACTTAAGGATGCTGCCAGGATCCTAGTGTAGGGAGTGTGTGCCTGAACACAAGCCACAGATTCATTTTTGCCCGTCTCCCCATGGGGAGCACTGTGGTGGAGGTTACTGTGGTTAGAGGGGGCCACTTTGTTAAACAGTAGATTGCCATGTCAAGAGGCTTAATGCTCTGTGTATGACCTCTGACGAGGTGTGTGACCTAAAAAGGAGATACTTTGACTATTTAAAAATACATTTTTAAAAAAGGACAAGAATTAGATTTCAGTTTAAAATGCATACCCAACATACCATTGATTTTCTACATTTTACAAACCATGCTACGCTATGCACAAGGACCACTTAATCTCCACAGAAAAATTTACAAAAGCACACGTCGAGGAGAAAAACTGTGCAGACAGTTTGTAATAGGATAAAACAGCGGGCGATTTTAACCGTAATTCTGTTACCAAACATTGCATCTGCACAATTTCACTTTCTCTTGTAAATGTATTCATTTTGCATAGAGTTGTATGGTTTGCTACACTTTGAAATCAAATGTTTTTTTGTTTGGCATATATTTTAAGTGAGAACTCAAGAGTCTCAGTGTAATTACTCTACAGCAGGGATGGGCAACTGGCGGCACACCTGCAGATCAAGTAATCAAAATATTTATATATATTTTTTTTTATACTCAGTCGGGGTCTCAACTGCCATCTGCCCAGTACAGTTAAAACTGGGATTTATATGTGAACAACAATCCTACAGTGTGCCAGTGACCATTTGCCCACTGACATCGGATACGACACGAACTGCTGTCAGGACAAGACCCTGGTGAGGACAACGAGCCCACAGATAAAGTTCCGAGACGGTTTCTGACAGTTTGTGCAGAAATCCTTTGTTTGCGCAAACCTACAGTTTCATCAGCTACCCGAGTAGCTGGTCTCAAACGATCTCTCAGGTGAAGAAGCCAGGTGTGGAGGCCAGTTGGACGTACTGCCAAATTCTCTAAAAAGACTTGAGGCGGTTATGGTGGAGAAATTAACATTCAATTCTCTGGCAATAGGACTGGTGGACATTCCTGCAGTCAACATGCCAATTACAAGCTCCTGTAACTTGAGACATCTGTGGCATTGTGTTGTGTGACAACTGCACATTTTAAAAGTGGATTTTTTTATTATCCACAGCACCAGGTGCATCTGTGTAATGATCAGCTTCTTGTTATGTCACATGTCAGGTGGATGGATTATCTTGGCATGGTAGAAATGCTCACTAACAGGGATGTAAAATAAATTAAAATAGTGCACAAAATGAGAGAAACACTTGTGCATATGGAACAGTTCTGGGATATTATGTCAGCTCATGTAACCAACACTTTACATTTTTTGTTCAGTGTAGAATACACAAGGCGCCATGTCGAAGTTAGGTTGTGCATCAGTGTTTCTATAGTTGTGTCAGTGACTCATTTAGCCCATGAGTTTGGGTTTTTTGTGGCCCCCACCCCCATCAAAGTTGCCCATCCCTACTGCACAGAAACAATAGAACCGGTACAGATTGCTATGAAAAACCTAAATAACAATGGGGTGTGGACCAAGACGCACACAAGAGAGTTAGTTAAACCTGCTGAAAAAGGCGTTGACACAAATCGTTCTGTGTTTTGTCAGTTTTAGTCAAGACAAAACGCTGACTGCCTAATCCAGTTTAGGAGTTATGACTTCAGGAGATGAATAAAACGCACATTAAATAATCAAACACACAAGCCGGGCTGGGGGGGGGAAATGTGAGACGTTGAGAAAAAAAATAGAAATAGGTAGTCCTACTTATCGAGAAAAAAAAGACTTTTAACCCAGGGCATTTCCACAGTAACAGAATTACGCTGAAGACTCAGACTGTTCACTTTCAAATCTCAAACCGTTGATATAAAAACCATACAACTACGCACCATGACTAATTTACAGTGTATATAAACTCAGCAAAAAAAAGAGAAGCAAAGTCCTCACTGTCAACTGTGTTTATTTTCAGCAAACTTCACATGTGTAAATATTTGTATGAACATAACAAGATTCTACAACTGAGACAAACTGAACAAGTTCCACAGACATGTGACTAACAGTAATGGCATAACATGTTCCTGAACAAAGAGGGGGGGGGGGGGGGGGGGGTAGTATCTAGTGTGGCCACCAGCTGCATTAAGTACTGTAGAGCATCTCCTCCTCATGGACTGCACCAGATGTGCAAGTTCATGCTGTGAGATGTTAACCCACTCTTCCACCAAGGCACCTGCAAGTTCCCGGACATTTATGGGGGGGGGGGCAAGCCCTCACCCTCACCCTCCGAGCCAACAAGTCCACAGACATGCTCAATGGGATCCGGGCTCGTAGCTGGCCATGGCAGAACACTGACATTCCTGTCTTGCAGGAAATCACCCACAGAACAAGCAGTATGGCTGGTGGCATTGTCATGCTGGAGGGTCATGTCAGGATGAGCCTGCAGGAAGGGTACCACATGAGGGAGGAAGATGTCTTCCCTGTAACGCACAGCGTTGAGATTGCCTGCTAAGACAACAAGCGCAGTCCGATGATGCTGTGACACACCGCCCCAGACGGACCCTCCAAACCGATCCCGCTCCAGAGTACAGGCCTCGGTGTAACGCTCATTCCTTCGACAATAAACACAAATAAACACGAATCCGACCATCAGCCCTGGTGAGACAAAACCGTGAATCGTCAGTGAAGAGCACTGACAGTTTTGTCTAGTCCAGCGACAGTGAGATTGTGCCCATGGGTGACGTTGTTGCCAGTGATGTCTGCTGAGGACCTGCCTTACAACAGGCCTTCAAGCCCAAAGTCCAGCCTCTCTCAGCCTATTGCGGACAGTCTGAGCACTGATGGAGGGATTGTGCGTTCCTGGTGTAACTCGGGCAGTTGTTGCCATCCTGTACCTGTCCAGCAGGTGTGATGTTTGGATGTACCGATCCTGTGCAGAGGTTTTTACACGTGGTCTGCCACTGTGAGGACGATCAGCTGTCCGTCCTGTCTCCCTGTGGCGCTGTCTTAGGTGTCTCACAGTACGGACATTGCAATTTATTGCCATGGTCACATCTGCAGTCCTCATGCCTCCTTGCAGCATGCCTAGGGCACATTCACGCAGATGAGCAGAGACGCTGGGAATCTTTCTTTTGGTGTTTTTCAGAGTCAGTAGTAAGGCCTCTTTAGTGTCCTAAGCTTTCATAACTGTGATCTTAATTGCCTACTGTCTGTAAGCTGTTAGTGTCTTAACGACTGTTCCACAGGTGCATGTTCATTAATTGTTTATGGTTCATTGAACAAGCATGGAAAACCGTGTTTAACCCTTTACAATGAAGATCTGTGAAGCTATTTAAATTTGTACGAATTATTTTTGAAATGCAGGGTCCTGAAAAAGGGACGTTTCTTTTTTTGCTGAGAGATAGATTATATATCTATATTCACTGGAAGAATTGCAGATGCAAAGAATTACAGTAAAATCTCCCTTGTTTTTTTCTGTTAACAAACTTAGTATCTGCACAGTTCATCCTGTCAATATGCTTTTGTAAAATGTATACATTTTAAAAGTTAAAAAAAGTATTTGCGTAATTCTATCACCATGGAATTGCCCCCCAGCAGTCCCTGCTGAAGGTTGTTAGTAACGTGAGACTTCCCTCCCGCTGTTACTTAGTTTACACAAGGTCACGTCCTTCTGTTACAGCTGGCTCTGTCCCACCCCCCCCAGGCTGCCTGTGTTGACTTAAGGACACAGCCGAATTCCACTGACAACACTTCGGCAGTGACGCCATGGCTGGGCCAACAGAGAAAGCACAGATCCACAAGTATTCACCCCAAAAATAGAAAATTAACTGGGTAGAACAATATCTTACCTGTCACCCCACTACAAGCCCCCTCACATTCCTCCTGACTGTGAAAGTTGTTGGCGTTGCCGTTGCAGCCGCCATAGATGAACAGCTTGCAGGTCTGGTTGGTGACGTCATAGTAGTATTTGGGGAAGGCAGCGCGGCAGGAACCCACTACCATGGGCATGCGGCACTTATCTGTGGGAAGAGGAAAGGGCAGACGAGAGGTTCACACTGAAGCGGGTCACGATAAGCTCAATTCACAAGGAAACCCATTCGTTGTCGGGTAAATTACATGCTTAAAAAAAAAAAAAGGGGCCATTTTTATACTCCGTAGCAATCGGGAACTACATCAGTCAAGATGAAAATATGATTGACACCAATACAAAATAGTATAAGTGTAAATAAATGTATGATGAGGGCCTAGTTGTCAAAGAAAAGCACCTTTCTAGGAGGAGAGTTAGAAGTCCTACTGTAGCTCTCTCCGGCCTTTATTTCCCAATGATTTACATACTGAGTGAAACCATGAGAGCTGGAATGCGTAAACAAAACATGACAAAAGAGCAGAGACCGGAGTTTCTCCACCACACCTATTACACCAATCAATCTTATCTTGCACATGCAAACTGGGCTGACTTGTTGGCCCAGTCTCTTGCCGCATTCAAAACAACTGGGAAATGCGAAGTCGGACATCTCGGACTTCCAACTTCAGTGCGTTCAAGACAACTGGGAACTCGGAAAAAACTAGGGTCAACTGGGGAGAATTTTTTTCCCTCCGAAGTCTAAGTCGGGGCCACTTTCTCGAACTCTGACTTTCCAACCTGAAGATCACTGATGTCACAATACTTGAGCAAAAGTACTCAGTTTCAAATATACTTAAGTATCAAAAGTAAATGTAATTGCCAAAATATACTTAACTATCAAGTATAAATCACTTCTATTAGGCAATCCAAACAGCACAATTTTCTCACCAACACTCAGACAGTTTACAAATGAAGCATTTGTGTTTAGTCTGCCAGATCAGAGGCAGTAGGGATGACCTCTTGATAAAAGTGTGTGAATTGGACCATTTCCCTGTCCTGTTAAGCATTCAAAATGTAACGAGTACTTTTGGGTGTCAGGGAAAATGTATCGAGTAAGAAGTACATCATTTTCTATAGGAATGTAGGGATGTAAAAGTAGTCAAATATAAATAAGTAAGTAAAGTACAGATACTCCAAAACATTACTTACGAAGTACTTTCAAGTAGTTTTACTTGAGTACTTTACACCACTGGAATAACTTGGGTGATGTTGACAAACAAGAAACATCCTGTGTACTCCAGAATAGGAGTCAATACCCCTGGCACAGGTAAACCACTTTCCTAATTTTTCCACTTCATAAACCGCACCTGACTTGGTTACGAATGTCTGACAATGTGCAAAGCAGTGGACGGCATGTGTGAGATGCAAAGACAGCACCATTGATCGCTCTAGAGATAACGTGAATAAAATCCAGAATAATAAGTACTGGTCGCCACTGAGATAATGTGTATAGGAAGAAACAAAGAGAGACAATACTGTATAAACTTGAGTGGTGGTCCATAAGACATGTTCTCACTCTGGCCTTTCAGGCAGTTTACAGTCCAGATCAAATCGAATGTCTAGAGTGCTTAACTTGCACTATAACTCCTTAGCTCAATAAAAATAAATTGCAAAACAAGGACAGAGCTGGGGAATGGTAATCTGTCATGGTAATCCCCCCCCCCCCAAAAAAAAAAACAAATAGGCCATATTAATTGACAAAGTGCTGATATAGCCTAGCCTACTTAGCTAAAACAGTCCCTATTAGTGCCAATGACGCCCCTGAATTGTCATTGTCCTAAAGACCAATATGCCTACCTGTCGAGTTGACTTCCCTGGGCACACCAGCTTCACTAATATCTTCCACTTCGATTATTGTAGTCTTTGGATGCGTCTTTTTGCGGTAGACATTGAACTGTGTATCGGACTGTAAGACGCAGACGTCCTTCCCATCTTTCATGCAGTTGACGAGAAAACACTCCGATGGTCCATCCGCTGAGGCTCCAACCAAAGCGAGCTGGCAGTCCTGGTAGCCGCAGCAAGCTTCCTGACACCCCATGCTGTCTGATATCTCCGGCAGGTGAGCCAAATAGCTGGCTCCAGCGTCAAGAGATTTTGGGTCAAGACCTTGGTCGGTGTCGGCGTCTACATCCCAAGCGCATCCTTGTTTCTCTTCGCCCAACTGACCGCGGACCAGTACCGCGAGCAGTGCGAACAATACACCACTACTCCACACCTGTTTCATTGTTGTTGTTTTTCTTCCGCGAAAGCCTTCGTCAAAGTAAATAACAGTCTTCCAAATAATATTTTCTCGATCGAAGTAGCAATTCGCCTTAGATTATTAGATGCTGTAGGCGAAACTACTTCCCTGTTGAAACGACCTCCTTTTGTTGTCTTGAATATACCGTAGTTAGAGACAGGTGCTCTTTACCCCGCCCACGGAATAAGGCGAGGCCATGTTCAATAATTGACAAACGTTTTCGAACTTTGCAGATAGAGAAATGTCACGAAAATAGCCAATGTGTTCTACATATCATATGTATATCTGAACGTTCCAACCCGTTCCGTCCGGCTGAGGCGCACCAAGCGGCCTTTTGGGCGTGAAGTTAGGTTCAACTTTTTCAAAAGTTCCATCTTCTGTGTTCTTTTTCATGACATTCAGATGTGTCAGATATTTACTTTGTTAGGCCTTCGGATTCGTTCAGTCTAATCACTCATTTAGTTATGCTGTTGTCGTAGACTAACACAGACGCTGTACCTGAGTACACAGGTTGCCTTCATTACCTTCTCAGAAAAGTGAATCAATTTTATTTTGATACCACAAGATGGCACCATTACCCTTCTGCCATAAAGATATCCAGTGTACATGGTAAGTCAACCCATTAGAGCGCAGACAAGAGCAACAAAAAAGTACGAGAAATACCAGACTGGGCAAGTTGATTTAAATTCTTATTTAGGATAAAAGCCTGTCACAAGTCTACTATAAAAGGTTGTGAAATAACATTGTTCATGCTTTCCAGTGTTTGGTGATTGGAAAGGTGAGCGGACAATACCAGCTGCAAGCGTCCTCTAGTAGTAGGTTCAATGTCGTATTAGTTATGTTTAAAAAAAATATGCTGTTTAGGAGTGTGTGAATAGGGGTGTGCAGATATGAGTCAAAGTCCAGGGCTTACAGCAAGGACAAACTAACAGACATGAGTAAATAAGGCAATAGGCTGCAAACAGGGTTTATTGCATGGTGCAGCCCTGGGTATAACCTAAAACCAAATGGCTTAGTACATCAGTAAATAGTCCTTATTATCATATCTACTACAGGCAGCTGTGTTTATAACGAAGGCAGGGCTTTTGAGCACAGGGGGATGGATGTAGTAGAGGAAGAAGACAACTTGATTGATCCATTTGCCTTAGTCGACAGAAAAGAAGACAGAAACACTCAAAGGTTGGAGTTTTAAGTGCCTTGCTCAAGGGCACAACGGTAGGGGATGGCATTTAGGACTGATGCCAGTAACCCTCCTGTTGCTGGACCAAATATTATTTATTCCCTTCGGGACATTGGTGTTGAATCTGCAACCATCTAGTTCAGGGTTTTCCAACCTTGTTTCTGGAGCGCTAAGGTCCTGTAGGTAAATCCAGAGTGTAGCACTAGGCCCCTCGAAATCCAATCTAGACCATGTTAACAGTTCCACTGCTCCCCCCCCCCCCCCTCCCCCATTATTCCCCTCTGATCAGGGACTGATGATGCAATTAATTGCAATTAATGATCAGGTAGAACAGAAAACCAGCAGGCTCCGGACCTCATAGGGTGTGATTTAAATAGCCCATGCCACTAGGCCTCATTGAGATACATAGAGGATTCATCTTTGTATCTGTGCCATCATTAGCGTCTGTGACAGCATGGGCAGCGCCATTGAGGCATCTCCAATATGAAGTAGTTCATTTTCTTCTTTCTTTAATTGGCTGATCACCTTCATCAGCCAATGAAGTTGGAAGTCCGACCCAGTTGACTACATTACAACGGTGAAAGCCCTCAATGTTGCTGCCCATGGTAAAAGGCCTTGAACTTTTCGACTTTCCTATTTGTAGGCTAAATAAATATAAATAGTGGTGAGTCATTGTAATTTCCCCAGAATACTCCGTCACTCACATTCTGGCGAATTCTTGTCACACAATTCAGAAAGTGTAGAACTTCTTTAGAGCTAATCTCAATCAAATAAACAGTCATCACATTGCTCTCGGCGCACAACAGTTACCCGGGTCTGTAAGGTGTGGCGCTAGGACCCATAGCCGATTTCTTCACCAGTGCGCTACTATTGCCAACGATCGTGCACTTCTTTAATAACTCCCTTGGTTCATAGTCTGCACGTGTCTGTCATCCAAAGTGGATATGGCTGCGAACCGGGTCGGGAGGAGATGTAACAACAAGGTCCATTCCCCGAGTAGGGGTCCAGGTAGGGACCCGGGGCTTAGCTTGCAGAAGAGGCAAGCACGGGTCACGGTAAAGTACAACAGAAAGGAGCTCCAAAGACGCTTGGATGTGGAGAAGTGGATTGACTGTAGTCTGGACGAGCTCTATGTGGGCAGGGTGAGTCCCATCTATTTGAAATTAAACGGATTTCTATTGATAGGCTACGCATACAGTCACATACCTAGACAATGGGAAACATTTATTTGACTTATTGTAAGAATACAAAAAGGGTTTTACGCAATAACAAGTATTCAGTTTAGCATCAGTGTCCACTGCATGAAATAAAGCGACTTTGGTACGGGTACGCAATCCACTGTAGCGCTGCACATCACTCTTCAGTTGGACTTAAATCACTATAATGAATATATCGGGTTTTGGCGTATTTGGGTACAGCGGTTACGCAGCGATTGCGTATTTTCAGTCTCCTCAAGATATGTAAGTAAAACTATTCACAAAATGTGTCTGGAGTCGGTTTTTCAGAGATTGTACTGCCTAGTGTCCCTTGCGTTCTGGGATGTGGCTACGACGTTAATCCATTTTACGTGGGGGGTTGCCTGCCTTGTCTCCCTGCGCCTTGTCTGCTTGACATTCGATGAATCAAGGATGTGTAGATAGATGCCTTCTAGGCATAGTGCCGAATGACTGTCGAGTTAAAACACTGCCTGCCATAATGGTAAATTCGTGGTCTCATCGAATCAGATGAATAGTATTGTGCATGTGTTTTCTTATCAGACACTATTAACTGGGCACTTGTCCGTTTAGCTAATACCTCAAGCAAACATGTCTGAGTCACCAGAAGAAGATGGGATTAGAATAAACGACAAAGCCATTAGCAAGGCCATGGAGCACATGCACAGGACAACAAGGTTAACCATGTCCAGCTTTGTTTTCAGTTTACACCCTTTTTAGCCCATGTCAATTTCCTTCTCTGTATTCATTAAGGAACTGTGGGTATTGTCTGATGAATTTTATTAGCTGAACGAAATATTATCACACTTCATAGCCCTAAAAATAGACTCGGACATCCAATGCAAAATACACAAGTAGATATGGTAGATTCCCTTCATGTTGTTCTCTTCCTGTTGTATGTGAGGGTTGTATGTAAGGGGATGGATGGTCATTGGAGGACATTATACTCCCGGTGAGGGGGGAAGGCTGTCTCGCTGCCAGGGGTGACATGGGAAAGATCAGAGGTCCAATTGAAAGTGCTCCCAGAAATATAACAGGTCTGTGGCAGGCTGGCCAGGTCGCTTAGTCTTTGCTGCTTTACATGGACAGCCTTGAGGGTTTATGGGCTTCTGGCTGACAAAACAGGAGTACCCTGGGGGACCTGGTGTGGTGTGTGGCATCATAAACGAGGGCAGGGGCACCAGAGGATGTTGGTGGGCCATGGCACTGCATGGTGGTGGCTGTGCGAGTAGGCGGGGTTGGAGATGATGGTTGATGTAAGGATGGGGTCGGTGCTATGGTGCAGATGTTAAGGGTTATTCCATACCAATAATCTCTCCATCGGACACAACCATCTCCTGCTCAGAAGGTATTTAACTAGAATGCTATAGAAACTGGACGCCCTGTGTTGACCTATTTGAGTCTAAAGCCTTCTGGGTGGGTCTCTTTTTATTTCTGCAGAGCAATTAGCAGTCTGTTGTTCAGCATCTATTTTCTACATCCAATTCATAACACAGTAATAAAACATGGTAGTAAAAACTCAAAGTGTCTACTGCAAAGGCCACCACCTGACAGATGCTACCCAATGGCAGGAGATAAAGCAATTCTCTCACAGGGGGATGTCTCTGTAGTGACCATTATACAACCACAATGACAGTAAAAACTGCATCAGTGAGCCATCATATACGTATATATATATATATATATATATATATATTATAGTGTCTCTCCACATACTTAAAGAATAGAGAACATAGAAATATTGCATTTGATCATGACAGTTTGATGTTCTGTACCATTCTGTTTCTCGTGGATGGATACAGTAAACACACTCAATGTCTTGCTTTCTCATAAACACACACATGGCCACAGCTTTATATCTATGTTAATTAGTTAATTGCTTTACTGATAGTGGAGCAAGCATGTGTAATTACGGTGTAATCAGATCTCCCCCATACTCATTTCCTGCTACACCAAAGCCCACCCTGGCTGGCCCTGCAACGTGAAAACCCCCTGACCAGGCCTGAACGGACGCTAACTATCCCAGTTATTGATTGATGACATCTTTGTTTTCTGGGATGATTCTTATGAATGGGGGGATGGTGGTTTAGGGGAAGTGAAGGTCCCATATGTCACCAAAGAGCACAAAGAGAACCCCCCCCCCCCCCCCCCCCCCCCATCACTGAGCCTGTTGTTGAAGCATTGAATGTTGCGCATCGCTTGGCCCATTATCAAGGGCCATTAGTCTTGTATCAACGCTCAATCGGAGGCCCAGATTAAGACCCCCGCAGTGTTCTGCTATCTGCGTGATTGTCTCCCAGGCTCGGAGTCTTTTCACTTTTTAATCCCGTCCCACTACTACACCCAGTCATTATTACCGTTCTATTGAGTCGTCACGGCCCACTAAACCACACAGATGTGACAGCCAGTTGTTATGCAATTTACCACTGCAAACTGGGAGAGAAAAACATCAGAGAACTAAGGATTTTAGAGTGCAATTGTTTATTTTTGTAGCAAAAATCAATATCTAATGGATGTGAAATATCTATGGCAAATGATCTATAACAGCTGGTTCCCCGACGAATGCAATTTGTCGACGACGTGGAAATGAATTTCATAAGACTCAAATAACATGACATAATTGCGTTTATCTTGAACCAAAGCACCTGCCCGCAATTTAGTTGACGAATGAATAACCTAATGGGAATGCGTTTAATTTGCATGCATATGTAGATGAGATAAACAGCCATCAATCAACTGATGACCAGCCCCATTTCCTGGTGTAGAGAGAACCTCTATTGGAAATCTCGCTGTGCCCGATCATATCGCAATCATTTGATATGAAGTCAATAACCACACAATCAATAACCACGATTTCACTGACAGCACTAAACCCATATTTTTCTCTTACATTCTTGACAATGAGACATTTTGGTAGTGTGCTAATAATGTTGTAATTAATAGTAGATAACGTGTCAAACTCATTCCACAGAGGCCCGGGTGCCTGCCGGGTTTTCGCTCCTCCCTTGTACTTGATTGGTGAATTTAAGGTCACTAATTAGTAAGGAACTCCTGTCACCGAGTTGTCTAGGTCTTAATTGAAAGGAAAAAAAACAAAAACGACTCCCCTGTTCCGGATTGATATGATGTTTATGTGCTGTAGCACCGAGTAACTGTGGGGATGCATCGGGTGAAAACTAGTCACGATGTTTTGAATAGTAATGACTTGTTAGAAAGTGACAGCAGGGGATGGCCGTCTGCCCTGATAAAAAAGAGAGAGAGAGAGAGAGAGAGAGAGGAGAGATGTGTACTAGAATGTCATACAGGCAATAAAGAGGATGGGAATGTTAGAGAGTGGGAGAGAAGTGAGTGGGACAGACGAGCGATTTGACGGAGCACGACTCTGGAAATGTACATGTTAATGAAGGATATCAGGAGTAGATAGAGACTGTAGTGTTTCTGCGTTTAGAAGTTTGCCTGTTGCGGGATATGCAATGGAAGGGGGGGGGGGGGGGGGGGACCAGGAAGGGGGGGTGAAACCAGATAAGCGTCTGTCAGTACTGCTCTGAAGTAAACCCAACAGCTGAGGGTTATAACACAATGTACACAAACTGACCCTCGTGCTCATTATCGGTGAAGTGTACTGTCTTGAGGCTGAATGGTTCATGTATGTATTGATTGGTTTCAGTTATTTTTATTGTTTAAGTCCTTCCACCTCAATGGGTTATGGCAATTTTGTAAACGTGTACATTTAAAGTGTGGTCGCTTCACTTGTAAATGCGTTTACTTGCCGTCAGTCTTCAGATAAACCTGACATGGTATTTTGACCCAGATTTATTTTGCACCAGTGTGGGACAGGCCACTTACTGTATCAGGGTGTTGGCTATGGAAAACATTACACAGAAATGAACACAGGTGCACAGCTGGACACAGGGACCAGTGGACTACATTACCACCCAGAGTACCCAAGCAAACAAAAAAAACATTACCCTCAACCCACTGGCCTGGAAGTGATGTGGACTAAATTTCTGCCTTGGAGCCCTCTACTGATGCTGAACTGGGTGGAATGTCTCTCTCTCTCTCTCTCTCTCTCTCTTTCTCTTTGTGTGTGTCTCTCTCTCTGTCTCTCTCTCTGTGTGTGTGTCTGTTAAAACACACTGCAGGCTAAACTAGAACTGATGAAAGGGAGTTTGTTAAAAGTATCATTGCTAGAAATACTGGGGTGTGCTATATCATCTGATCATCACGAATGTAGGCTACATGAATCAGCTAGCTACTTTGCTTGTTTTGACAGCATAGCCTAGCTAACTAAATTCAGAAAAAAAAGAAACGTCCCTTTTTCAGGACCCTGTCTTTCAAAGAATATTCGTAAAAATCCGAATAACTTGACAGATCTTCATTGTAAAGGGGTTAAACACTGTTTCCATGCTTGTTCAATGAACCATAAACAACTAATGAACATGCACCTGTGGAAAGGTCGTTAAGACACTAGCAGCTTACAGACGGTAGGTAATTAACATCACAGTTATGAAAACTTAGGACACTAAAGGGGCTGCAGGGTAGCCTAGTGGTTATAGCGTTGGACTAGTAACTGAAATGTTGCCAGATCGAATCCCTGAGCTGACAAGGTACAAATCTGTTGTTCTGCCCCTGAACAAGGCACTGTTCCTAGACCGATATTGAAAATAAGAATGTCTTCTTAACTGACTTGCCTAAATAAATAAAGGTTAAAAAAATACTTTTTAAAATAGGCCTATCTACTGACTCTGAAAAACACCAAAAGAAAGATGCCCAGGGTCCCTGCTCATCTGCGTGAACGTGCCTTAGGCATGCTGCAAGGAGGCATGAGGACTGCAAATGTGGCCAGGGCAATAAATTGCAATGTCCGTACTGTGAGACACCTAAGACAGCGCTACAGGGAGACAGGACGGACAGCTGATCGTCCTCACAGTGGCAGACCACGTGTAAAAACCTCTGCACAGGATCGGTACATCCAAACATCACACCTGCTGGACAGGTACAGGATGGCAACAACTGCCCGAGTTACACCAGGAACGCACAATCCCTCCATCAGACTGTCCGCAATAGGCTGAGAGAGGCTGGACTGAGGGCTTGTAGGCCTGTTGTAAGGCAGGTCCTCAACCTACTACTGGCGGTATTCATTTCAAACTCATGTATGAAGGAAGAGAGGGCAGGGAGGGGACTCTAGATTCACACATTTATGAGAAATGATCTACTTTGATGGGCACTTCGTTGCATTTAAAGTTACAAAAGAAAATAGACTAAAAAGGGCATTATTTTCGTAGGAGGGCTCTGTCTGTACACCTGCCTGCTCATCTTTACTATTAGCCTCCTGCACAAGTAAGATAGGACTCAAGAAAAGACAAGTATAGGACACATTAGCCCACCTGACATCACACATCCCCTCACGGAAAATTTGAATGCGACCTAAGGATAATGTGCAACCCAGACTTGGGACAATGAAAGCAGTCGAATCCCAATAAAAGCACTGCATCAGTGACTAACTCATCCCGACAGGCCTGACACATCATGTTGGTCCCACATGGAGGCTGTGTTTACTCAACACTTCCAGGAATGTGATTTTTTGAGCCTCTCATTAACCCCAGCATTACTAGTACTCGTTCTAGCGGTTGACAGCTAGGATGAGATGAGAGGGGCGGAAAATGAGCTATGCGTTTGCTTAATTGGTGAATATACAGCATGTATAATTGAGCATTACAATAATTATTTTGGATGTTATGGTACGAATGAAGATGTTTTTACAGAATAGATCTGCTGATGTCCACAATGTGTCGTTTTACTACATGTATATTACAATGCCATGTATTACACACGTTGTTGTGTCTGTGTGGTACGTGTATGAGACTGTTTGTGGACTTGCTCACGTGGCTGTGTTTCTCTGTGTCTGTGTGTGTGTGTGTGTGTGTGTGTGTGTGGGCAATATGAGACAGTATTTCATTGGCATTTGAAGTTGAAAGAAAGGTTAGGGATGCCTGGGCAGGAAGGGGCTGCTTGGATCTTTCCTGGACGGACCTTTACACTACCGGCATCAGAATCTCTAAGTCGTCCGCCCCCACGACACCCACAGACAGACCCCAATGGGGCAGGTTAACCTTACTGCTGAGCATTCAGGTCAGACTGAACTCTCTATGGCCTGTTGTGTGAGTGTCACTAGTCAACACGTCACACTCCACACCCATGCCGTCTTTGTTGTGTACGGCGGTTGGTGTTTGGATTAGGTTCTGAAGACAGCCTTCCATCTAGTCTACAGTGATATTTGCAGTCGTCTTCATCAATTTCCATATTTTGTTATTCAAAGAATCTCTGCCTTTTCCAAAAAAGGGCAATAAAAACCGATCGGGGTTCATTTTTGGCTCAGTATGTTGATAGCAGCACATCATGAATAATGCCCTTTGAATGTGCTGTTTGTGCCAATGAGCAGACTTGCCCCAAGGGAAAAATAAATAAGATGGAATCTCACCATGCGACTCTTGGTCAGTGTTTGGCTAGAAATCACTTTGGAATGCTGTTCAGCATGAGATACGTAGTTTAGATAAGGAGTGTGTTGGTGACGACAGCATTTTATACTGAACAAAAATACAAACAACATGTAAAGTGTTGGTCCCATGTTTCATGAACTTAAATGAAAGATCCCAGAAATGTTCTACACACACAACAAGCTTATTTTTCTAAAATGTTGTGCACAATTCTGTTTACATCCCTGTTAGTGAGCATTTCTAATTCGCCAAAATAATCCATCCACCTGACAGATGTGGCATATCCAGAAGCTGATTAAACAGCATGATCATTACAAAGGTGCACCTTGTGCTGGGGACAATAAAGGCCTCTCTAAATTGTGCAGTTTTTCACACAACACAATTGGCATGCTGACTGCAGTAAGGTCCACCAGAGCTGTTGCCAGAGAATTTAACGTATATTTCTCTACCATAAGCCGCCTCCAACGTCGTTTTAGAGAATTTGGCAGTACGTCCATAATCCAGTACGTCCAACCACAGACCACATGTTTCCACGCTAGCCCAGGACCTCGACATCCAGCTTCACCTGCAGGATTTTCTGAGTCCAGCCACCCAGACAGCTTATGTAACTGTGCGTTTACACAACCAAAGAATTTCGGCAGAAACTGTCAGAAACCGTCTCAGGAAAGATCATCTGCAAGCTCCTCGTCCTCACCAGGATCTTGACCTGATTGCAGTTCCGCGTCGTAATCAACTTCAGTTGGCAAATGCTCACCTTCGATGACACGCTGGAGAAGTGTGCTCTTCACGGAGGAATCACGGTTTCAACTGTACCGGGCAGATGGCTTGTATGGCGTTGTGTGGGGGCGAGAGGTTTGCTGATGTCAACGTTGGGAACAGAGTGCCCCATGGTGACGGTGGGGTTATGGTATGGGCAGGCATAAGTTACGGACAATGAACACAACTGCATTTTATCAATGGCAATTTGAATGCACAGAGATACCGTGACTAGATCGTGAGGCCCATTGTCGTGCCATTCATCCGCTGCCATCACCTCATGTTTCAGCAAGATAAATCAAATCAAATGTATTTGTCACATACACATGGTTAGCAGATATTAATGCGAGTGTAGCGAAATGCTTGTGCTTCTAGTTCCGACAATGCAGTAATAACCAACGAGTAATCTAACTAACAATTCCAAAACTACTACCTTATACACACAAGTGTAAAGGGATAAAGAATATGTACATAAAGATATATGAATGAGTGATGGTACAGAGCGGCATAGGCAAGATGCAGTAGATGGTATCGAGTACAGTATATACATATGAGATGAGTATGTAAACAAAGTGGCATAGTTTAAAGTGGCTAGTGATACATGTATTACAAAGATGCAGTAGATGATAGAGTACAGTATATACGTATACATATGAGATGAATAATGTAGGGTATGTAAACATTATATTAAGTAGCATTGTTTAAAGTGGCTAGTGATATTTTACATCAATTCCCATCAATTCCCATTATTAAAGTGGCTGGAGTTGAGTCAGTGTGTTGGCAGCAGCCACTCAATGTTAGTGGTGGCTGTTTAACTGTCTGATGGCCTTGAGATAGAAGCTGTTTTTCAGTCTCTCGGTCCCAGCTTTGATGCACCTGTACTGACCTCGCCTTCTGGATGATAGCGGGGTGAGCAGGCAGTGGCTCGGGTGGTTGTTGTCCTTGATGATCTTTATGGCCTTCCTGTGACATCGGGTGGTGTAGGTGTCCTGAAGGGCAGGTAGTTTGCCCCCGGTGATACGTTGTGCAGACCTCACTACCCTCTGGAGAGCCTTACGGTTGTGGGCGGAGCAGTTGCCATACCAGGCGGTGATACAGCCCGACAGGATGCTCTCGATTGTGCATCTGTAGAAGTTTGTGAGTGCTTTTGGTGACAAGCCAAATTTCTTCAGGCTCCAGAGGTTGAAGAGGCGCTGCTGCGCCTTCTTCACGATGCTGTCTGTGTGGGTGGACCAATTCAGTTTGTCTGTGATGTGTACACCGAGGAACTTAAAACTTACTACCCTCTCCACTACTGTCCCATCGATGTGGATAGGGGGGTGTTCCCTCTGCTGTTTCCTGAAGTCCACAATCATCTCCTTAGTTTTGTTGACGTTGAGTGTGAGGTTATTTTTCTGACACCACACTCCGAGGGCCCTCACCTCCTCGCTGTAGGCCGTCTCGTCATTGTTGGTAATCAAGCCTACCACTGTTGTGTCGTCCGCAAACTTGATGATTGAGTTGGAGGCGTGCATGGCCACGCAGTCGTGAGTGAACAGGGAGTACAGGAGAGGGCTCAGAACGCACCCTTGTGGGGCCCCAGTGTTGAGGATCAGCGGGGTGGAGATGTTGTTACCTACCCTCACCACCTGGGGGCGGCCCGTCAGGAAGTCCAGTACCCAGTTGCACAGGGCGGGGTCGAGACCCAGGGTCTCGAGCTTGATGACGAATTTGGAGGTGTAGTCGATGAACAGCATTCTCACATAGGTATTCCTCTTGTCCAGATGGGTTAGGGCAGTGTGCAGTGTGGTTGAGATTGCATCGTCTGTGGACCTATTTGGGCGGTAAGCAAATTGGAGTGGGTCTAGGGTGTCAGGTAGGGTGGAGGTGATATGGTCCTTGACTAGTCTCTCAAAGCACTTCATAATGACGGAAGTCGTTTAGCTCAGTTACAGCACGGCCCCATGTTGCAAGGATCTGTACACAATTCCTGGAAGCTGAAAATGTCTCAGTTCTTCCACACCAGATACTGACTGGTTTTCTGATCCACCTTTCTTATTTTTAAAGGTAACTTTTACCAACAGGTGCATATCTGTATTCCCAGTCATGTGAAATACATAGATTAGGGCCAAATGAATTGATTTTCAATCTACTGATTTCCTTTATATGAACTGTAAACTCAGTAAAGTCTTTGAAATTGTTGCATTTTGCGGTTTTTATATTTTTGTTCAGTGTAGTTAATGATCTGCGAAAATGTCCCAAATGAAGTAAGTGCATAGACTGTTATACAAATAGTCTCTGCTTTCCTCTGAGGCTTTTAGGGGGGGGGGGGGGGGCCTGAATACACTGTTTGAGTGTGACCGATTTAGGAGGCCGTGAGAAAGCTTAATGGATTCTATCTGTGATGGAGAATGTCTGGCCTTGATGGTGGTAGCTTCCGTCCTTACAGCATACCTAGACTAGTAGTAGCCAGGGTGGGGGTTCGTTCTCTCTCTCTCTTCTCCCTCCCCCACTCTCTCTGTCTCTTCTATCTCTCCCTTGCTCTCTTCTCCTCAAAGGCATATCCTCACATGCAGTGTTCCTTCTGAAACTAAATCCTACAATTTATGGAGGCACTTTGATGGCCGACTCCAACAGCGACGCAGCCATCTAAATAATATATATTTTCTTCCCAAATCATCCTTAGCCCTTAACTGCCAGCCCACACATCAAGCATTCTGCCTCATGCATATGATGACTCAACAGCCGACATGGACGGACACACACACACACTGCAGTGCTTCAGGGTCTGTGACTATCTCTGGGTGTTGCGCTCTAAAAACACGCGCAGCTTTTCCTCTGTGTCTGTAAGACCCACGCAACTCAGAACTCAAGGCAAGACCTGTATTTTTGTCCTTTTAGTGAGTGACCTATATATTATATGCTTGTATCTGAGCCTGTCCCTTACATATAATGGGGTATGTGATAGCTGTATGTTAGTATACTGCCCCTGGGCAGAGTTTCGTGGAGGATGCCCTGGGCAGAGTTTCATGGAGGATGCCCTGGGCAGAGTCCTAACATGCAGCTACAGGATGTAGTGGTGGATGGGTGGACAGTTTGACTGACCCTCTGTCACCTTGTGTCCCCAGGAGGAGGAGATGCCGGAGGAGGTGAACATCGACGAGCTGTTAGACCTGAAGAGTGACGAGGAGAGAACTCACAGGCTCCAGGTGAACTGTACTACCCACTAGCGAAATCATCTGAAGACATTATCATTTGATCAACCTAAAAACTGTGTGAACAAGTTGTACTGTTTTTTGATTGTGGGACTTGCAGTAATAGCTGTAGATTTTGTTGCTATTGAAAATATATTGTTTCAGCAGCAGGTTGGCCAGTAAAACTAAAATCATTATTTGGTCTGGGGATTTTTTTCCAGGAAATGTTTCACACCTGCAATAACACAGAGGTAAGTGAGGAAGTCTATAAATAATAGTAATATCAAAACAATATGTTTAAGATTGTTTTGGGTAGTATTTTATGCCATGAATGTTCCCGAGACTGAGTATATAGACTGCTGTCACGGCAAAGAGACCAATCAGAGAACAGGGTTACAATGTCATTGTAATGGACCAATCAGAGAACAGGTTTATGATGATGTCATTATTAAGGCATCAACATTTCAAGAAATTCCCTGGTTTTCCAGAAGTCCTGGTTGGAGGATTCTGGATTTTTCCTGCTTATTCCCTCCTGATTTCGGGAATCCTCCAAACTGGGATTTCGGGGAAAACCAGGGAATTTATTGAAAGTTCCCGGAACTTTGTGACACTGGTCCCTTAAAATGTTTACAAATTCATAACCTGCTATCTGATTAGTCAATGTGATGGGACCAATCAAGAGAACAGGGTTATGACTATGTCATTATTAAGGTTGCAAAATGACTAATCAGATGGCAGGTTATGACAATGTTATGATGAAGGGACCAGTCAGAGAACAGGGTTATAATGATGTCATTATAAAAGGACAAAATCACCACTGATCAAGTCATGAAAGTGTGACTTGAGCCAAGTCCAAGTCCTAAACTCCAGTACTACAACGCCGCCTTCCTCCCTCTCTCTCTCTGTCACCTCCTTGCTCTTTCTTTCAGGCAAATAAGTAACTAATGATAACTCCGATATAGTAGCCGACAATGCTAGTCTTGTCCCTCTTTCACACTGTCCCTGTATCCTCTGTGATCAGCATTACTTAGCCTGTCCATTATGGGTTGACAGACCATGTTGACCCCCCCCCCCCCCCCCCCCCCCACACACACACACACACATATATTGGTATCATACACACAAAATGAATGAAGTGCTATCTCTGAAACATGTTCACTTGTTGTTTCGCTGTGAATTGCTCAACATTACCAACGCTGTGTATCACGGCCTCTCACTGTATCCGTTCTGAGCACGTTTCATGTGATGACCGATTGCCCTTCTTCCCTGCTCACGCAGGTTTTCATCAAGGAGCTGGTGTTGAAACTTCACGGTCTGCAGAAACAGGAGGACCTCCACAACGATGGCATCGAACAACCCCAGCTACACATCTTCCCCAACCGGCAAGATTCTGCAGACCGAGAGGTGATCTGAAGGCCCTGTTATGTTACCCTTCAAACCCAGCACCCCATTCCCCAGCCCGATGTCATGGACCTCACCTGAAAAACATGCATAACGTTGAGTCTTGCGGGTCTATACACTTTGCGCTACACACTGTCAAATACACAGATCTGACCACTTATCAGAAACATTGCAGACACCTTATCTTCTGTCCTCACACACACACACACACACACACTACAATGCACAGGCAGTCCCTGCAACATTTGGACCTCTCCAATGTCATATGAATTATGTTTTATTTTTGTCAACTTATAAAGTGTCCGTATTGTGTGAAACAGGCTGCTTCTCTGTTGGGTCGCTACTGCTACTTGTGTTCTGTGTTTCCTCAAATTGTTCTCCTGTTCTCTCTTATTTTCCAGTACATTGCATAATGCTTTTATTGGAAAGCCCATGAAGGTGTAAAACTGTTGGTCTGTGTCTTATGTTGTGAGATGCACCTCTAATTCTGTTTAGCTCATAAACCATAGGCAGAGTCCAGTAACATACTGTAGGTACCAGTGTCAGTCTGAAGGTAAGAAAGACCACTAGGCTTTCATATATCCCAATGGGTTAGTTGATTGTACCTAGCTACAAGCAGGCCTACCATATTTTCAAACTGTATCCAGCAACATGAGACAATAGTTCATGTGGTCAAGTGGAAGAAAAAATCTCTCTCTCTCTCTCTCTCTCTCTCTCTCTCTCTCTCGTGATATTCCCAATGAGTTTAATGACCATATACATAAAGCTACAAAGGATATTTTTCATGAAGACCAAGCAGTATTGCTTGGCAGGTTGTCAACTGTCACTCACAAAGTGCGTTTAGGCTAGCTATTAAGGAAAATGTACGATAACATTTAGAGCTGTCAGCAATACCAGGTCCTTTATTTCTTACCCAAGTGTTTGTATATCTATAGATGGAATGCTGAGGATTTTTCAGTCAGCTAAAGGATAGTACCCCAACTGCTTCACTGTTGCCCATCAGGTACACAATGTTTCGTTTTGCATCATTTTCAACACGGTTTGTAAATGTGTAGTTCTCTGGCTGGTTGTAATTGCTTGTATATTTGGTTTGAATAGATTTTAAATTCAGCTTTTCCAAGAGTAACTTTAAATCTTTAGGATTCATACAGTATAGCGTTTTCTAGATTAGAGACTGTATTTACGTATTACCGCAAGGTAGTGTTGGCCAATGTGTTTATTTATTGAATTGTTTTATTTTTTAGATGTGATTTATGGATAAACAGCGCCCTCTCCTGGCTAAATGTACTGAGCAGTAATTTACAACAACATTACATTTGACCATGACAGTCTACTCTGCACACCTTTTGGAAACCGGGTGTTTATTTAATCCCATAGGGGTCAACCCATTTACCATCACTGTAAATAGATTGCTAGGGTGTGACAGATAGTAGCCTAGATGATGCTAAGTGAAGTGTCAGTGCAATGATACATGTAATATCAGAGACGGGTCAGATATTTCAAGCACCCATAACTTTATCACAGCAATCCTACAGTATGAACTCTTACTCAATCCAGTCCAATACTATCTAATCTGACAGACATGGTTCATTGGAATAGCCTGTAGATGGCAGGAGAACACAAGTCAACGGTTCCTTTCTCATTGTATTAACGAGGAGACGGGACACCATCGAGTCAGCGTCAGCAATGTCTTTAGTAAGATGAAACCAGATATGCTTAGAGAGCATTATGGGTACTGTAGTACATCATGCTACACCTCCTTTTATCATGCTACCGTCGTTAGCCTCAATTTCACAATTTACGGTGGAATTTTGCATTGCTCTAAAACGCTCTGTGTATGTATATGCCTGTTTGTTGCTGAAGCTTGTCGGATCCACCAGTCACAGACCAACCAGGCTCCTCGTCACCTTCACAGTTGTGTTGTGTGTGTGTGCTGTCAACACATCTTTGACTATATTTGTCGTGTAAACATGACAAATTCCACCTGGAATTAAGGACTTCTGGTCTGTAAGGTGCATATTTAGAAATGTCGTCATGTGTCATATCATGGAATCAGATGAACTTGTGAAGTGTACTTTCCCCCTTGACATTCCATGATGGTTTGGTGTAAGTGTTGTTCCACAAAATGAGTGCCTTTTGCATCCCTTTGCTATTTTAAGTAGAAATTGTGCGGCAATATTGAATTTTAAAAGCCGGTTATATGAATAAATGTGCCCTTTAATATAGACCACATAGATAATTCAATACATCTGATTTTAAATACGAATAAAGACTAACTAAAGTGCCAAAATTCAGTATTTTGACACCCTCTGTGACTTCTAGGAACCCGCTTAATCCCCACATTTCTCTTATGTTTTCACCATCCTTGTAAAACCCTAGTTATTTTGGTGCTTTGACAAAGTCAATTCTGAAAATTCTTATTTATTTAATGTGATTAGCGATTCATTTATGACTGTCCCTCATTTTAAAGTCAACCCTGTTAGGTGAACTGAACTCTAATTTTAAAGTCAACCCTGTTAGGTGAACTGAACTCTAATTTTAAAGTCAACCCTGTTAGGTGAACTGAACTCTAATTTTAAAGTCAACCCTGTTAGGTGAACTGAACTCTAATTTTAAAGTCAACCCTGTTAGGTGAACTGAACTCTAATTTTAATGTAGTGAAACTATTCTTTTTCAAATATCTTTTCAAAATAAACATTGGATATCTAATAGTCAAACCATAGTGTAAAAACAGGTGAGCTGGTTCTACTCTTTTTGGCCATTTTCTGGTGTTTTGTGGTGGGGAAATGAGCGGGTCGAACATAACATGTCAGCCCTGTTACGCATAGTTAGACAGGCTATAAATGTAACATAATATGTCAGCCCTGTTACCCATAGTTAGACAGGCTATAAATGTAACATAATATGTCAGCCCTGTTACCCATAGTTAGACAGGCTATAAATGTAACATAATATGTCAGCCCTGTTACCCATAGTTAGACAGGCTATAAATGTAACATAACATGTCAGCCCTGTTACCCATAGTTAGACAGGCTATAAATGTAACATAATATGTCAGCCCTGTTACCCATAGTTAGACAGGCTATAAATGTAACATAATATGTCAGCCCTGTTACCCATAGTTAGACAGGCTATAAATGTAACATAATATGTCAGCCCTGTTACCCATAGTTAGACAGGCTATAAATGTAACATAATATGTCAGCCCTGTTACCCATAGTTAGGCAGGGTATAAATGTAACATAACATGTCAGCCCTGTTACCCATAGTTAGACAGGCTATAAATGTAACATAATATGTCAGCCCTGTTACCCATAGTTAGACAGGCTATAAATGTAACATAACATGTCAGCCCTGTTACCCATAGTTAGACAGGCTATACATGTAACATAACATGTCAGCCCTGTTACCCATAGTTAGACAGGGTATAAATGTAACATAACATGTCAGTCCTGTTACCCATAGTTAGACAGGCTATAAATGTAACATAACATGTCAGCCCTGTTACCCATAGTTAGACAGGCTATAAATGTAACATAACATGTCAGCCCTGTTACCTATAGTTAGACAGGCTATAAATGTAACATAATATGTCAGCCCTGTTACCCATAGTTAGACAGGCTATAAATGTAACATAATATGTCAGCCCTGTTACTCATAGTTAGACAGGCTATAAATGTAACATAACATGTCAGTCCTGTTGCACACAACAAACTTCCATTCCCCCCATCACAAGGGAATTTACATCTGTTTTAAGATTAAATAATCAATCTTGTTACTTAATAGGCACTTAATATAGTCATTTTTTAAACATTTTTTACCTCTTGAAATGGGGAAACACATTTTGTCTGTGCTCTTTATGACAGAATGTTAACAATAGGTGACTACTCAAAAGGCACCCAATTGGTGGAACAACTGATAAACCATTGTACAGTTGAAGTCGGAAGTTTACATACACTTATGTTGGAGTCATTAAAACTCGTTTTTCATACACTACACACATTTCTTGTTAACAAACTATAGTTTTGGCAAGTCGGTTAGGACATCTACTTTGTGCATGACAAGTAATTTTTCCAACAATAGTTTACAGACAGATTATTTCACTTATAACTCACTGTATCACAATTCCAGTGGGTCAGAAGTTTACAACAAAGTTGACTGTGCCTTTAAACAGCTTGGGAAATTCCAGAAAATGATGTCATGGCTTTAGAAGCTTCTGATAGGCTAATTGACATAATTTGAGTCAATTGGAGTTGTACCTGTGGATGTATTTCAAGGTCTACCTTCAAACTCAGTGTCTCTTTGCTTGACATCATGGGAAAATCAAAAGAAATCAGTCAAGACCTCAGAAAAAAATTGTAGACCTCCACAAGTCTGGTTCATCCTTGGGAGAAATTTCCAGACCCCTGAAGGTACCATGTTCATCTGTACAAAAATAGTACGTATGTATAAACACCATGGGACCACCCAGGCGTCACACCGCTCAGGAAGGAGACACGTTCTGTCTCCTAGAGATGAACGTACTTTGGTGCGAAAAGTGCAAATCAATCCCAGAACAACAGCAAAGGACCTTGTGAAGATGCTGTAGGAAACAGGTACAAAAGTATCTATATCCACAGTAAAACGAGTCCTATATCGACATAACCTGAAAGGCCGCTCAGCAAGGAAGAAGCCACTGCTCCAAAACCGCCATAAAAAAAGCCAGACTACGGTTTGAAACTGCACGTGGGGACAAAGATTGTACTTTTTGGAGAAATGTCCTCTGGTCTGATTAAACAAAAACAGAACCGTTTGGCCATAATGACCATGGTTATGTTTGGAGGAAAAAAGGGGGGTGCTTGCAAGCCGAAGAACACCATCCAAACTGTGAAGCACGGGGGTGGCAGCATCATGTTGTGGGATGCTTTACTGCGGGAGGGACTGGTACACTTCACAAAATAGATGGCATCATGAGGCAGGAAAATTATGTGGATATATTGAAGCAACATCTCAAGACATCAGTCAGGAAGTTAAAGTTTGGTCACAAATTAGTCTTCCAAATGGACAATGACCCCAAGCATACTTCCAAATTTGTGGCAAAATGGCTTAAGGACAACAAAGTCAAGGTATTCGAGTGGCCATCACAAAGTCCTGATCTCAATACTATAGAAAAGTTGTGGGCAGAACTAAAAAAAAAAGCTACAAAGCCAAAAAATTCACCCAACTTATTGTGGAGCTTGTGAAAGGCTGCCCGAAACGTTTGACCGAAGTTAAACAATTTATAGGCAGTGCTACCAAATACTATGTCAGAGTCCTGTGTATAGGTGGCAGGGAAGTCAGGCGCAGGAGTCAAACGGAGTGTAAAATGGAGTCTTTTAATGAATGTCCACGTAACATGCTCCATAACACTAATAAGAACAGATATAAACAAACATGACGAGGACCCGTCACGCACCTATACAACAAACACAACACTGACAATAAACAATCTCTGACAAAGACATGAGGGGAAACAGAGGGTTAAATACACAACAGGTAATGAATTGGATTGAAAACAGGTGTGTGGGAAGACAAGACAAAACCAATGGAAAATGAAAAATGGATCAATGATGGCTAGAAGACCGGTGACGTCGACCGCCGAGCACCGCCCGAACAAGGAGAGGCAACGACTTCGGCAGAAGTCGTGACACACTAATTGAGTGTATGTAAACCTCTGGCCCACTGGGAATGTGATGAAAGAAATAAAAGCTGAAATAAATCATTCTCTCTACTATTATTCTGACATTTCACATTATTAAAATAAAGTGGTGATCCTAACTGACCCAAGACAGGGATTTTTTTTACTAGGATTAAATGTCAGGAATTGTGGAACTTCCGACTTCAACTGTATCATGAACCAAGGATCAATGAGTTATTGGTTGACGGTTCATGCTCCTACAGACTGAGGCTGTTATGTAGGCTGGACAAACAGTATACAGTAAAGGGTTAGAACTCCAAGTGCATTGTTCCACAGCATCAATACATCCCAAAGTCGCACAGATGCTCAAAGCACATAAACAAACATGGGCCTCAAACAAAGAGCTTTTACACATGAACTCGATGACCACATCCGTGTGTAGGTGTGTTCATTGCAGAATACGTTCATAAACAAAGTGCAAGACGACGCGGTAACGGGAGAATACTCCAAAACAGATCCGTTTCAGCTCCATGTGGGCTCGCTTCCATCCTGATGGCCAGCGGATAGGGCTTAGGGGGTGGCCTAAGGTTATTGACTGAAAATAGATCAGCTCTATGAAAGGGGTGTTTCAACATGCATATGGGTCTAAAACAAACAAACAAATGAATATACTAAATGAAAGTCTAGCCACAATAACCAAACGGCAATTAGTATAATCAGCTTCTCTCCCTGAGGGGCCTGTAGCTCGCTATGGAGGGGGAGGCGGTGTGTGTGTGGGGTGGGGGTGGGGGGGCAAAAATGGGATGGCCCACTTCCTCAGGAAAAAGCATCTTGCGCTATAGCCAGGAAATGGCCAACGCCAGCCCTGGAGTCCAGACGAGCCTCTGGAACAGAGGAGCAGGCATTGCTTCTGAGCTGTCGGACCTACGAGGACACAGCAGCTCACACACCCACTTCGACCAGTTACATTGTCCGTGTGGCCCAGGGATGCCACTGCTGTGAGAACCACAGGGATCCTCTTCTTAACAGCATAACAAGGTAAGAGCTGGACTCTGGGCCCCCGGGTGATGCCATATTACACTTTTCATCTCAGTTTCATGTTGTCCAGGTGCCCCTGGTCCGGCTGGGCTCCAGTCAGAGCTCTCCTCGGAGGCAAGTGTCCTCACCCACTCATAGAGAGCAGGGCTCCGTATTGGTCAGAGCGGAGACCAATGAGAGACCAGTGAGCGGCGGTATTCAGTGGATGCTTTCTTTTTTTTCTTTAGAGTCATTCAGTATGTCACTGCTGTTTCATGTATAGTCTGTATGGTATGTTGATGCATCTGTTGTTGTGTCTGTACTATAGACTATGGAATAACATCATTTAAATATAACTTCCTCCAAGATCAGTATTTTGTTAGCATGTATCACAGCACTGTATAATACATACAGGGCTCCAAAGCCTTGTGGATCAGGAAAAGCCATGCATAGATAACTACATGAATATACACAAAGAGCAGATTTGCTTAATTTTGAGTCCTTCTAGAAACATCCCACATAGTGGACTAGCCACAGCTGTTCATCTGTTGGATGTTTTGATCATGTTTTCTCCGGGTGAAAAGTGAAGAGTACATTGGCTACGCAAAACAACGCAACTGAATTCCGTGGGTGAAGCTGTAACGTTGGTGCCGTTTTAACCAATGTTTCAATGGTAGGAATGCCTTGTTTGTTGCGGTGTAGTGCATTTCAACTACACTGACCCGCTGACCACATGTCCAGTGTTGAGGGAGCAGCCGTCTGATGATTAATTGATGATTATCTGAGAGTCCGTCAGGGAATCTCTGTTGTCGTCTGCACTGTTTGTTCCTGCGTGTTTGTGACGCATGCACGGTCACGGGAAATTCAAAGTCACTTTTTCTAGAAACATTAGAGCAACAATGACAAAGTCTAAAGATGAATCATATGAACAGTAGCTTAATATAATCCTTCAGTCCTATTTTTGTATTTATTTAACCTTTATTTAACCAGGAAAAGCCCATTGAGACTCAGAGGCTCTTTTTCAAGTGGCCAGTATAAGCCTTCTTGTGAGATGTCTTACAGTGAGGCGCTATGTAACCAGGGCCCCCATTATTCACTCCTATATACAACTGTGGGCACAGGTACACCTAGGCAATTCAAGTTTGGACAGTTCAAAGGAACAAGACCTGTTCCCACTAGGGATTTCAATGTTGAACGATCTGGCCTGTACTTCAAAACGCATAACGTAAAGAGTTTCTGTCTGGCCTTAATGATGCTACATGGTGTGATATAACATACTATAGTAGTCATAGCAGTCACAGTACCTTATGAGAGATAGTACAATGTTTTCAGGCTATAAAGTGTGTTAAGTGGATAAGTACACTGTTAAAAAAGGTGTGCTTTGCAACAACAAAACTAGTGACAACTGAGTTGCCACCAACTTGAAGGAGATGAAACCTTAACTTTGATGGAGTTTTTAAACCCATAATCCCGATGATGTTTTGAATCCTGTATATTGCAGAATTGGATACTTTTATATGAAATGTCTTCATGTTTAATATTGTTTTATATATTTGATAATTTGCCATTATATACCTTTTTGGCAGGCGTTGTCAAGTACAGTATTCAAACCACTAGCACTGGCTAGAGTTTTTACAGCGAGTATTGCAGGATACTGTATTTGCCACCACCATTTGAAGTTGGAAATGTGGGAATGGGTTCTCTCATTATTGAAAGTCAACTTTCCTGACAGTTCTGATATCCATTCATCGTGATTCATTACACCTCATGGCACAACAAGCTGCTTATTAATACTAATAAAGAAACACATATTTATTTTTTCAAACATGCATGCAACATTGTGTATATGATAATGTCAAAAAAAATATTACCCACAATCCTCTAAAAACAGAGCCACGTTGCAAGATAGGAAGTGCAAGGAGATTAAACCAGAGACTTCCAATGAGTTCAATAGTTCCATTTTCTCTATCTTTGGTTATCCTCATAAAATACACTTACATTTTGAGCAACAGGTTAAGTTGGATTTATTCTTAGTTGTTTAGGTAAAATAACATTCGCCTCTGAATAATATTTTACTGTGTGGTTGAGTGTGTAAAATTCAAATAGCACGGAAACAACAAAAAAGGGTTTTCACAACACTCTTAAAAACCCCAATATTCAGATTGAAGAACCACTTTGGCTGTTTCAGAGTGCTTCTATTCATTTTTAAAAACCCATTCAGTGTATCAGAACACTTCCATTGGGTTTACATTCAAACACCCTCCAATCACCAGATATCAGCTTAGGTGCACTACTTTTCATGGTTTCATTACACAATCATAGCGTTTTGGGACGTTCTATTTTTACAGTGTCATATATCCAGTAAACAACCGCAAGCAATACGAAACTTGACAAAACAAAAGAGCAACTTCATTCTCAACATCAGGGACAGAACTGCCTGCCAAACTGAGGACATCGTGGTCATGTTGCCAAGGTCAGTGGTACCAATGCCATGATTGCAAAAGAGTTTAACTCAGGAAGGAAAAGCTGAGGCAGAGAGAGACAGAGACAGAGACCGAGAGAGAAACATGGGATGTGTGGGAGTACACTGTACATAATTACATTTGTCACCAAGCCATTACAACACACCCTTTGAGAACCAAAATGGTTCTGTGGGATCCTTTTTGTATCCTCTTTTTCCTACAGTCTACATTACAATTGACTCGCCTGCTGAGTGATGAGCTAGCTGCATCCCTCTGCCGTCCACCTGAATTAGCATTGAATTAGAACGCTCTGAACCTCTTCAGGTCAGGGAACGAGTTTGACGTCTATCCGCTCCCCAGATGGGTGAATCGTGAAGGCACCCGGATGCTACCTACTGCAGTCAGCGCGAATAAAGGATAACCGTAATTCCTCATGTGCTGGTTGGCTGCGTTTGTTTGAGTGGGACAGGAGACAGATTGATGCACTGAGACTGATGAACCGAGAGGGCATTCAATAGGGGCCCTTCACTCAGTGTGGGTTGGTAGAGGTGCTCCGAGGGGGCTTCCCGTGGCCTGTGTGGGGCGATCAGTGCAGGATGCAGGCAGGCTATGATTGGAGCGCCCCCCGCTGTTCCCACACACAGGTGCTACATTGTGGAAGGTTACATAACCATGACGACAAACAAGGAAAATGTCCTGATTGGCCAGAGAGGGTGGCACAGTGAATATTTTTGTTGAATTCACATGAAATTCATGTTAGTTGACAACTTCACAAAAATGTAAATCAAAACTAGACATTGAACTGACGTCTGCGCCTAGTGTCATCCAGCCTGGAGTGGTTTGGCAGTGGTTCCAGGGCCATACCAGCGGTCTGTGGTTTTGGAGAAACACACACAGAGAGGGGTTGTGTGGACAGAGTGGTCTATAAAGATTTGTTTTTAGTATCTTTTAGCTTATCCTGAAGAAAAATGTCACCTGCCCATGTGAATGCAGATGCCACTGCACAATATGCATGGGTTGAGAATGCGAACGTTATCGCAGAAGACAGAACCCTTTTCTAATAGCATACAATCTTGTTCGTTCAGGAATTCCAGAACCTCAGTGGCAGAGCCTCTACCTCAAGAAATATTGAGCTACTAGAACTACCCTCATTCTTTTGCCTATCTTTTCAATCCTAGAGTGAAAGACGCTGAGATGATAGAGATATGGAATCCATTCCACAGTCATGAAGATGACCTAAAGATAACTCACTGTCTAAAACCAAAATAACACTTGGGGGCCGTTACGAAACCGCCGAAACACTGCCAAGATGAACTGTAGTGACAGCTTGGGGAAAAGGATAGAGAGACAGAGAGAAAATGTTGTACTTGACAATGAAGAAGGCAATCTTATGCAGCGCTATTTCCTGTTCCCTAAAGCCTGAAATACACTCCAATTGCGTGGCTCCTCTTTATAAAAGCCAAGGCACACAAATAGCCACTCTGTATTCACAGCATGCCTTAGATGTGCTGCCAGAGGCTGTGTTTCCTGTCCCTCTCATCACCCACATGCCAATCAACAGGAACAGACCCAACTAGTGGTGTGCTCAAAGTGTTTCCACTCAGACAGATCCAATCACTGCTCTGTAATTCATTTGTTTGGGACAGGACATTGGAGGACTCACTCAACGGGATGCTGAAAGGTGGCAAAGTTAATTCCAACTCTCATATCCATGCAGTACTTGGTCTCTACTCCCAGACACTGGAGCATACAGAGCACCCTGATTCTGGCCAGGGTAGGCTATTCAGAACTGTATTACCTTGACATTTTAGTCAGTTAGCAGGCACTCTTACCCAGAGCGACTTACCTAAGCAATTAGGATTAAGTGCCTTGCTCAAGGGCACATCGGCAGACTTTTCACCTAGTTGACTCTGGGATTCGAACCAGCAATCTTTCGGTTACTAGCCCAACACGCTTAACTGCTAGGCTACCTGCCGTATATGGTGTGTATCCATTTAGTGATGGATTGCAAATCATTCTCAAATGATCTCAGCGAGGGTAAATCCCTGCTCGAATGCACAGGTGTCAAACTCATTCCACTGAGGTCTGAGTGGCTGCAGGTTTTTCCGCTCCTCCCTTGTACCTGATTGAAGAATCAAGGTCACTAATTAGTAAGGAACTCCCCTCACCTGGTTGTGTATGGCTTCATTGAATAAGTTTGACACCCCTGGTGTACTGTGTCTTCATGCAACTCGTTGTCTCTGACAAATAAGTTTTGGCATTCCAGCATGACTTAGCACTATGCGAGGTGGGGTAACTGAGTACTCAACTGCCCTTAAAGAACTGCAGGCCAACTGCGTTAGCCAAGGTGACTGGTGGTGGCCACTCGCTCTTCCGGTTCAGAGTCTGTGTCCAGCGGCAGCCCAGGTTAATCAGTATCACCATCCATTTTCAAAGTCAAAATCACTAAAAGCTTGATGCTTGTTGTGAGTGCTGTGCGTGCTGTGTGAGTGCTGTGCAAAAAAAATAATAATAAAACACACTTACGAGAAACCATTGCTATTCTAAAGTGTCCACCGACTATGGAGCGTAAATATTTATAATTCATGTGTATTAGACTCTTTCACTTGTCCCCATGACTTAACCTTGTAGAACTTTTTAAGATGGTTTTTGAGGTCAGCCAGGCTGAAAGGGCACTCTCGGGACCATCCTTTGTTTATGCATCAATACATCCGCGGCTAAGCTTTTCCCAATTGTTTACTGTACTCTCAGCCTCCCAGGCTCAAACGGATTTCTCAATGTTTTTACTGAGCGCCAGAATTGAGAGGAATTGAGAGGAAAACGGGAGTTTGTGTAGTCTGGGGTGCTTCGTCCAACACGGCTCCAAACAATGGTGTCCTTATTGGCTGTCAAAAATGAAATGTACCCCGCCGTGACGCACTCGTACACAACTCCTATTGTCTTTTTTTGAGAGTGAACTGATATGTATTTGAGTGACTTCCTTTCAGCGCGCGTGCTGAGGCCGGTTTGCTCTGGACAACTTACAGGCCAGAGAGAAGGGCAGAGAGAAGGGCAGAGACAGGACATTGACCTTTTGAGGGATGTGCTCCCTTCGTTCACAAGGCACAAGGTGGACTTTTGAGTTCAATCTTAATGGACATTTTCTTTTGGCAAAATATGTGTAGGGAGCCTGTTAGGATTCAATTTTAACTCTATAGCACCACCTACCCCAATATTGCCATCAGTGCTCATTAATGATAGCATCCTATTTATGTAGACTGCAGAGGGTGTCACTCTCACAGAACGGACAAAGGTAGGCTCGAATAACACAATAATGCGATGTTTTGTGTTTAAACTGTCTACATTCCTAATAAATCATCAGTCAGGATGACTGCCAGAAGCTCAAGCCATTGGCTGATCCAGGGTCATAATGTAACAGGTGAGGTAGCCTACCGTAGCACTGTAAACCTGACTGGAAATTCCAGGGGAATCCCGTCTGGTTTTTTTCCCTTCCATTTAGCAGAAGTATGCTGTTTTACTGGAAACGTGCGGACAAGACAGCGTGGCATTACACGTCTGTAAGAGAGAACTTATTAACTTGATTCTGACAGCAACTCTAGAGACCTCAGTCGCACAGCTGTCAATGCCTTTGCGCGATGCATGGGTTGCTGCTCCGCGTCACGGCGATAGGCTCCTCGTCCAGAAGCCAGCCCACAGAAAATAAAGGGAGGACGCTTTACGGGACTTTCAGCAGCGCACTGAGCGCAGCAGTCTCTCACCTGACGAGACAACGTTATCTTGGTTTGTGACTAGTTCTTGGATTTCACTTTTAGTTGTATTTTTGGTGCATGTTTTTAATAAGCGAGCAATCATGAATCATGTAAGTAGATTGATCTGTTGTGTGTTTCTCTGACTGTTATTGGATATTCATTATGATTTGGTCACTAATGGACTGACACTGATGACATTGACAAATGGCATAAACCTACAAACAGTAGTGTCTAGGGAAATGTGATACATTTACACGTTGTAATTGTATTCATTATTTTTCAGTGTTGTGTATGATGAAACATAAAGTGCTATATTTTAATTTAAAGATATTTGCAGAGATCATCTCCGATTTTCAGTTTTTGTGTTATATTTTGGTGGCAGTAGACTATGACAAACTACAGTTTGTAAAACTATACAATTTAACCCCAACAAATGTTAAATCACATTATCTGGTGTTACAATCTGTAGCTAGTTTGAGATTCCTGAATCTCTTGAAATTATTGAGTTTATTGAGTTTATAAAGAGTCAAGCTCAGGGTTCTGCATTAGAGACTAATCTGATTAGTTCATAAATAACAACCTTTGTAGAATAACTATTGATCAGAAAAGTCTCTAATGCTGAACGCTGAGCTTGACTCTCTTTATGAACTCAAGCATTTTCAAGAGATTCATGATGTATTCCTCTGCACTCTCGGGAGAATTTTAACTCGAAATGAGCTGACTGTGACATATTTTCTTCCTGCAGAAGAAAATCCAGAAAGTCCACTTCTTTGACCCCCCCCCCCCCCCCCCCCTCTTTTAGATCTGCTCACAGCCAGCACTGTGGATTTAGACATGGGTCTACCAGAGAACGGTTAACAATTTACTGTCCTAAATATGTTGAAATAAGGGACCTGTCATGGAAAAAACACAATCTTTGCCGAAGTCTTATAGTGTTGTGTTAGCTGTTGCAACTACTGAGCAATGCTGATGTGATAGTGAGCTGTTTTGCTTCATCCCTTAATATGATCCTGATGACAGATAAGGTATTAGAGCTCATTGTTCAAAGCCAACACTGAGATTGGAAGCCTTGATTGAGATGAAACCTGGCCCATCAAGGACACCGAAGGGCGAAATCACCTGTTGTTTCATTTTTCCTCGTAGATTAGGAAATAATTGAGGGGGAAAAAAACAGCCTTTCCAAAGTAATCATACTTACTCGTACAGGTATTTCCTATGCTGCTAATATGTTTTATTGGATTCACATTCCCATGTCGCCAGTCTCCATAACACCCTCGCTCTCAGGACAGTTTCTGTCCTCAAAGAAAGTTACACAAAACTGTATGTTTTTGGGGCCCTTCCAACATTATTGGGCCTCTCCTCTAACCACTGTCTTCGTTGAGTGGCCTTAGGCCAGGATGGAGACGGAGAGGAGCCCCTCATATCTGACACATCTTGACGGCAGGCCTGGCCTCTCTGCAGTAGCTCGATGCCCGCTCTCTCCCTTCTGACCTTCAGAGAAGAGACAAGATGTCTTCAGAGAGGGGACTTTGGACCCAGTGAAGTCTTTAATTACACACTATCGTGTTCAGTGCGACAGTTCAAACTTATTCTAAGCCTTTTTCTCCGTCTCTAAAATGTTAAATAGCTGGAGGTCAAGCCTGAGTGTCGGCCTATTCAAGACATGAGAGTAAAGAGGGTTGTTTGTTGATTTGGCTAACAAACAACACATTGGCGTCATACATATCCAGCCAATCCAGAAGGACATGGTGTACAAGCTTTTGAAGTTTATCTGTGTCAAGAGAGATGAGACCCTCGATAGTGTGTGATAAACAAAACAGAAATGCCTGGCCTGGCTGGTGAGTTGTGCCGTTGGCCCGTTGCAGAGGTGGAGGGGAGGGGACCAAGGGGGACCTGTCCCTTTTGTCTGCTACTTGGTCCTGGACGAGACAGGAAGTAGAGTTAGTCTGGGAAAGTGGTCCCCGTATCTCCCCCAGTGATCTAACTGCTGCTTTCATAATGGCTCCTCTGATTAGGTTATAATTAGAGCAGGAATTACAGTGTGGCTTTAGTAGCTAAATAGATGAGGAGGTGTGGGAGAGCGGGATGGATAACAAGGAGGGCTGTCCACGGGACCACTTGTTACATCCACTCTCAAAAAAAGCTTATCAGACATCTGTGTTACTAGTGTCACCAACTGTCGCCAGTGCCACATGCTCACATAACTCGGTTTGTCAACATCATGCTTCCTGTTGACGTCCCTCCGTGAATATCTGTGCATTTAGCAAGCCATTGTTCATGAGACTTTGTGTTTTCTACCAGAAGTCAAAGATAGGCCTATCATTTGCTTTGCAGAACTATTCCGTATCTTTTTAGTTTCCTTGTTGTCATGCCACTAGTTGGGCTTGCTTCCTGATGTTTGCTCATATGCATTTTCTGCATGTCATGACCTTGAACCAAATGGGTAAAATATAACTTCATTAGTAAGGGTGTGTAATAACACATTTATAACCAGAGTCATATGCAGGCTTATTCTGTCACATCACTTATATAGCCCATGTTGTGTAAAGACAAATTAAATGGTTCACTGTTACATAATATCCCTTTCCACAAACCGGTCATCAGTTGTCTGTCTCAGTCGTAGAAGTTTCCTTTGCCCCATGGTTAACATCCCCTCCCTAGACAGGTGGGTATTTTTCCAAGCTGGCGACCTGGTCTAAACAAGTACAGCTGTGTATATCGCTCTTATATGGTATCACAATATTCTCAGTGTGGTTCCCCTGGAGGTTGGCTCTCTAATTGCACAGGGAAACCTTAAACGCTTAGCCACCACATGGAAAAAGCATCCAGACGCATTGTCATTCTAAAACACTTAGGGAAGCCAGAAAACAATAGGTCCTCTTTAGGAATTTAAAACACCCTGACCGTAATAATTTGTGTAAAGCCATTCATGTTATTGTGAAACATCATGAATCAAGTATTTTTTCAAATCTGACATGGAACGTGTTTTAGAATATGTTATATCCAAGCTAATCATTCATCATGTTTGACTTAGTTTTTACTTTACCCAGAATTCATCAAGGAATTTCCATTGATTAGAACAAAATCAATCCTTTTTTTGTTTGTCTCAAGTATCGGTAGGAGTAGGTAGGAGAGCATCGTAAATTGGTGAGCGAAGGAGGTCTCAGGATTTTCAATTGATAAATTCAGGACTTCCCACTCAAATGTTCTCAAATGCCACTTTCATTTCCCCCCAAATAAGGGCACGGAACTAGCGGCCTCCATCATTATCCTAAAGCTTTTGAACACACACACAGAGGAAGTGATTCAGCGTTGTCCCTTCCTCTTGTCACCAGCCGTAAATACCACAGGGCTCTCAGTGTGGCAGGAAGCCCATAGAGAGGAACAAATAGGTTTTCTTGAAAAGGGTCAAAGGGCATCAAAGACTATAGCGCATAAACAAGTAGAACAATGATCTGAAACCTAATAAAATAGCCCCAGATCCGGGATCTTAGCCACATGACCATAATAACGTAGCACATCTATTCATAACCGCCTTCCCACCCAAATGGAAGCAGGGTTAGAGTTTCCATGGTGATTCCTGTTTGGGTGGTAAGGCGGAAGGTTACATGTTAATGTTTTACCAGATAGACTCTTTATAGAGAATGATTGTTGTTAACCATCCAATATATGAACTCTCCCGTTACCCGACACAAGGGTGGAGCAGTAACATTGGGTGAACAGATGACTTATCTTAAACTGTATATCTGAGTTACTTAAGTAACTGTCTTTATTAGCTGTGTCAGAAGAAATCTTATCAGGTAGCCTAGTATAATGAACAAAGAAAGATGTGTGACACTGCATTTATCAGTTCCATTCAGGCCAAATTTTATGGAAGCATCTCTTGGAAAAGGTCCCCTGTAATCATTCTACATCTCTCTCTCTCTCTCTCTCTGTTCCTTAGTTGAACCCCCAAGTGGAAGCATGCCCATCCTCAAGAACCTCCCAGCGCGGCTGAAGGGAGGCAGCAGGGTGAACGGGGAGTTGGAGAACACGCGTGGCGAGCTGATCCTTCGCAAGATGAGCCTGAAGCTGAGCCCCTTTGAGGTGCCCAGTGACAATGAGGAATGGGCTCAGGCACACTCACTACTGGACGGGGGCACACCCCGAGACCGTAACCCCTTCGAGGACGAGGAGGATGAGAATGAGGCAAATGAGGAGAGACGTGGCGGCTCAGGGAGGAGTTCGTTCAAGGGCACCCTGGACCGGATCCGAGGCGCCTCCCCACTAAAGACTCTGGGCAAGCTGGGCAAGGGGCTCCGCATGTCAGGACGCAGTAAGGGCACTGCCACCCCTTCCCCTCAGGGGTCCGTTGCAAGCACCCCCACCTCAGAGAAGAAGAAGAAGGGCCGACGGAGCTCAGAGGGAAGCTTACTCAGGTACGAGAGGTATAGAGGGAAGCTTACTCAGGTACGAGAGGTATAGAGGGAAGCTTACTCAGGTACGAGAGGTGTAGAGGAAAGCTTACTCAGGTACGAGAGGTGTAGAGGTAAGCTTACTCAGGTACGAGAGGTGTAGAGGGAAGCTTACTCAGGTACGAGAGGTGTAGAGGGAAGCTTACTCAGGTACGAGAGGTGTAGAGGGAAGCTTACTCAGGTACGAGAGGTATAGAGGGAAGCTTACTCAGGTACGAGAGGTGTAGAGGGAAGCTTACTCAGGTACGAGAGGTGTAGAGGGAAGCTTACTCAGGTACGAGAGGTGTAGAGGAAAGCTGTTGAGGAGTGGTTTAGTAGAGGATGTTGAGCTCAGCCCACGTCTCCTATAACCTAACCCCCTTAAGATAAATAAAGGTTAAATAAAATAAAAAATTAACCCTTAACTCCCCCTCTTCTCCGCACAGATTTGCAGGGAAGTGCAGGGAGAGCCTTCGCAAGGAAAGCCTGCCCAACGGGGAGCTGTGCTCAGAGAGCGAGGGGGGCGACTCTTCCAGCCGACGGCTCTCCTTCATGAAGATGGTGGGCCTGGGCAAGCTGAATAGGGGGTCCATGGCCGACCACTCATCTCATGAAGAGGAGGTGGTGGAGGAGGAAGTGGTGGAGGAGGTGAAGCCAAGGGAGCCCCTCTCAGGTAAGGACAGCCCTCAGTGGAGCACTGGGTTACTAAGAGTCAGCCAGTGTGCACTGGGATCCACTCCGAAGGACTCCAACGGGGGTCACATGATGACTGTCAATGACTGTTGATTGGTAACAGTAAGGTCATGCTAGCTCACCATTACATTTGAGGAGTTAAGATACTGGTCAAATTAATGGAGATCGTGGCTAATAATAACCCAAACATTTCAACTGTTATTTTGCCTTGGAATATATCACTAAATCACATTTTAACCAATGAGTAAAACCACTCAGGTCAACCACAACAGACAGAGACGCACTCTATGCGCAAAGTTAGTTGATAGTTATGGCCAAGGTTTACTTCAGTTCAGCTGGGCGTTCCATGTGTCACAGGTCTATGATGAAACAGTGTCAGCCTGCCTTCCAGTAAACAATCATTCCCGCCATAATCCCTGCAGTATGTTACTATTTTCACCACGGGGATGATGCTATCAATGTCTGAGCTATTTTTGGACACTTTGGAAACAATGGGAGAAAGATGTCACTGGGATAGAGGAGACCAGGTCCAACTAGACCACGGCTGAGAGATGCGGTCATCCCCATGCAGGAGGACCAGCCAAAAGGATTTCCCACAGAAATGTTTGATGTAGGGTGGTGTTGTGGTGCTGTTGGGACCTTATTCACTATTACGCTGGCCTTCCTCGCCATTAAATATGTGCTGTTCCATTACCCACCTTTGTTCATTAAATGGCATCTCCGGTATGAAAGAGTATAATTAGCCCACAAACCACGCTACGGGGTTGCTTGAAAAGGTACTCCATTATGCTTAGAATATCCCATGTTGGAAGAAGAAGAAAAAAGGGTTTAATTGAATAATTATTGTACACTAATCATTGTCTGATGATAGGTCTGTTAAATATTTGTAAAGCACAGAACTTGATTCCGCGAGTCTCAACTTAATCCAGAGCTTAATGGTCGGGATAGTGTGTGAGCACTCAGTAATGGTGTTCCCCCCCCTATGTCAGCCCTGCTAGAGATCAGCTTTCATGTTTAATACCAGCAGGTTGTGCCTGTCTCTCTGTGTGAGGAGTAAAGACAAAGCTTATGGTGGCAGCAACAGCCCCGCATTTTTTTTTTTTTATGATCAAGAATGCAGAGGGCCAGTTAGCCAGCTTTACGAAGAGCACAGAAACTGCTGAGAGCTCAGGATCAGACATGTCCACTCTTTGTCCTGGCCTTTCAGTAAGCAAGCAGTCCAAATACCATCTTATCACGCTCAACATATCACTGAGATGTGTTGTTTACAGGCTGTTGACTTCATGCCTCCATTGCTAAGACCCAGAGGACACGTCGCGCGTTTGGAGGCTTTGTGTCGATGCTGCTTCTCCGTGCTCATGCCATTTCACCTGCACCACTGGGCCCCATGACGTATCTGAGACTAGTGAAGCGGGACAGAATGGCCTTATCGCCTTAGGAGTTCAGCCATACAGGCTGTCACGTCGAAGCTCTACACCATTACACCTCGCACCGGGGATCCATGCATGAGTGCCGTACGGAGAGAGTGATGAAAGAGGGATCCACGGAGGAGGAATGGGATGCGTGCTCCACTGCATTTCAACCATGTGTGTTATTTCTTGGGTGAACCCCCTAGCTGACGCACAGCGAACAGGCCTTTTTTTTTGTATATTTGAATGTGTTTGTTAGGGGAAAAACACAGAGCTTTCTGGCATTGTTCTCTCAGCTGTCAGCACAAACTGTTGGTGGTTGTTAGCCCCCCCCCCCCCCCCCCCCTTAAATCACAAAGACATGACCAGTAGGGAACTGAAGGCTTCTTTCATTAATTTCCTCATGCCACAAAACTGAAACTTCTCCTATTTTAAAGTTATTTTCAGGGTTGTGTTGAGGCTGGTAAATATTTAACACCATCATTTTCTTATTAAGACAAGTGGGTTCAATAGCAGTAGCAGTAACATTCTCACCAGGCCATCCCTCTGTAAAGAGACATGGAAAAAGACATGGAAAAGACATGGAAAAAGCCTTTGTTCCTTGAGGCTGTTTGTTTCTGGACTGGTCCTTGTAAAAGAGCCAGGAGCGAAGGAAAACGGGACGGACAGTTTATGTTTGTGGACATCGGTATTGTGGTGTTCATTACAAAAAGAAACCAGTATGTGCTCGGCTAAGTAGACTGTGTGACTGTGCTCAAGTGTCAGGAAATACCTCAGTAATGGAGAGTGAGTGACTATTCAGACTCTTTGCCAACTGTTTCAGACGTCTTGAAAGAAAAATGTTCATCATCCGCCAACCGAATATGGAGTGTGCTGATATTAAATGATTCAAGACAGGATATAGACAAGAGAATACAGACATAAACTACATTGAAACTAAGGACACATGTATTGATATGCGAAACCGCAGTACATCTTGCAACCCATCCGAGCCTTGAAAGTAAAGCAGTTCAATCTGTGTAGCCTGAAAGAGCACAAAGCTATAGCAACCTCAACACTGCTCCCTGTACCTCCACATGGGATTTTCCCTTCAGTCTTCTTCCAATCAGATGACTGTGGCCACCAACCTGGCCTCAGGTATTCAGAAAGCTAGAGTCGGATTACAACATATTCTGACCAAGCCTTCAGCCCACAGCCCCCTGCCCCAACCCAGCTCCCCCATCATTGTCAGCCCTAGCTGGTGAACCAGCTAACATGGTAGCCGTGATCTCAATGCGTCATACCCCTCTGATTGGCTGGGTGGGTCCACATTGGATTGAGTTCATAGCATCCAAGAGCTCCTTGATAACAGGGCATCATAGGAGGTGCAGGCCACTGCCTTGTGAATGAATTCCAGGCCTTGCCAAATGACAACCCCAAGGCCACTGGACCATAAAACTCTAGCTAGCGCTGGCTCATGTCCTGCAATACCTGCTGTGAAAACTGTCGGGATCCTAGCAACTAATGGCTATATTAGCCATGATGAAACGCATGCTGCTTCCTCTCATATTCAATATATGACCTTGAAACACAGCAGTTGTAACACTGTCAGTTTAAAGTGTCCGCGTGCCAAAAGTAACAGGTGTTTTCATACCTCACTGGGGCAAATAGAAATGCAGTATAACAAGCAATCAGTTAGGGAAATAAAAGACGAAGAAATTAAGCTGGGCAGAGCTGCCTTTTCTGCCAGAGTGACAACCCAGGGAGTGAACTTGTCCTATCATCTGATTAGTGTTTGTTTTGTTACTGTCGGTCGAACGTCCAGAGCAATGAGGAGAAAGGGGAATCTGAGTGCAGTGCACTACCGACTCCCAGGATGAGTTAATGTGATCAGTCCCAGCCCTGCTGGGATGTGTGCTGACGGGAGGGAGTGACTGGGGAGGAGGCCTCTCTGTCTCTGGGCCTCCGCTCACTTCGCATAGACGCCATGTCACTCTCCATCCGGAGGGACAACCAAGGCCTGGAGGGCTGGCCTGGGACCAGAGGCTTTCTCAGGACAGGGCTAGGACAGGGCCTGGCTCGCTTTGTTGTGGCTGAGCTTGGGATTGTGGAGAAAGGGATGGAATGAGAGGGTGGGAAGGGAAGGGGGGAACAGATTTGACCCAGCTGTGCCTGCAGGAGTATGGGGGAGTTTGGTGGAGCTGTGGGGAGGTTGTTGGATGCTCCCCTGCTTATTAGATTTTTAGCTTTTGGAAGAAAATATTTATCTACCTTGCACACGCTGAGATGTGAAGACAGGCAGGCTGCCTCTAGCCTGGTCCCAGATCTGTTTAGCATAGACAACTACCATAGCAGTTGGCTCTACTAAAGCACTTACAGATCTGGGACCAGGCAGGCTAGGCTACTTCTGTTTTAGATAAAGGCTGAATGGGTACCAGAGAATGGGAGAGGTTGAGTTTCTACAGCTCAGGTGTCCACATACAGTTCCCATAGAAAGCCTGCAGAGGACTGAGGAGGTGGTGGGCGTAGATGCTGGTCTTAGATTTTAGAGATACAGTAATTTATTTATTTATATATATATATATATATATATTTTTTTTTTTTTACTTTGACCCCTTTTTCTCCCCAATTTCGTGATATCCAATTGGTAGTTACAGTCTTGTCCCATCTCTGCAACTCTGCAATTTCCCCCTAAATTCCTCAAGGTAAAGTTCCATAATATCTGCCTTCATAGAGATCCCATAGGCGGCCCTGGCAGCATTATAACTTTTGTGGTTTGCACTGAGGAAGGGTGGTGTCACTGCTATACATTAGCTGGGTATGTTCTGTATGGCAGGCTTAGGGGACAAGTGCCTTGGAACAAAAGACCAGTGTTCCCATGTACTGTTTAGCTTAGCTAAGCGTCTGTGGAACTGCCCCTTCCAGGCCAATCTGTGCTTTTAATGATCCCCGAATAGGCCGTCAAATCTGTGCAAAGCCCTCAAACATCTGGCATGCCAGTGCTGGTGTTATTTCAAGGGGATACGTTATAGGGCCTCAACAAAAAAAACACAAAAAAACATCTCTACTCAAAGTGAGGGCCACTGACTTCTCACCTTAACGTGGTGATTGTGATCAGGCCGAGCCACGGCGGACGGTTACTCCCTCTCTGTGACGCGTCGCCACCAGCCACACCATGCTCTGTCTGTGGGCATCATGTGGAAGACGTCTTCCTATCACAAGGGAAGATGAACAGTCCTTTTCCACCTCCCACTCTCTTTAAGGGAGATGTGCCTGGCTGAATTGTGATGTATATTTAGATGTCCTTTCGCTGCGTTGGCAGGCAACTTTGGAAATGATGGAGTGATGTTGGGGGGGACGGGTATGGGCGGTGCCATGGCATCACTTCTCTCCCTCAAGCGGGACAGGGAAGGATGAGCAAGGCGATAGGCCGGCAGCGGCGCGCCCCCGCATCCTCTAGTTCCTTTATGGGAACAGGGAGAAAAAACGGGCAACTCAGCGCGGTAGTGGAAGCCGTGAGGTTCCCCGAACAGAGCAAGAGGGGCGGTTATTTACACAGCTGATCTGTGACGCACCATAGCAGTGGTTCAATGTGCTTCTTAGGCCAATAAGAGAGAGTCCCCAAAGTGGTGTCATGTCAACGCCCCAGCCCCACACCTCCCTGCCCCTTTTCCTAGGGTCGTTGTGTTCAGTCACCACACCAATTAAATGTAGGAGGAGGAAATTACATCATTTCCTGCCATGCTGCTGGGCTGTGCAGGACAACAGCATGTGAATTGCTATCCGGCTGTCCAGAGACACAAATGACTTATGCAAGCAGATTGGGAGCCTTATTGAGTTTGAAACCTGATGCTGAGACACACAGCAGCCCATTCACTAGCATATACAGTAAACAGACATGGCTGACTCCTCCTGCTTCTCATCAGACAGCTAACCTTCTCCTCCCAGTGCTATGCTCATGCCCCAGTCACCTCACTTGGGCTGGGCAGTATGCAGAGACAAGCATCTCCAAACACTCTAGGACACAGTGATTCACTACACCGACCCCTCTAATCACATTGTGTGATTACTGTAAAAACCCTATCTACCCCCTTGCACTTATCACACAGAATGTGCAAACAGCTCTTTTGAGTTTTCTTTTGTGTAAACTATTGTTACACAATAGCGCTCCATGCATGTTGCACAAGCAAGCATTCAATGCATGTATGTTTTTTTGTCAAACTGTAGTCAGCTGCTTTGGGTGTAAGGGCTGGATTTATAAAGGTGTAGTTGTACCGTACTCCATTAGCTTGGGCCCACAACTTGCTCACCTTCATAAAACTGAGTGGTTTGTTGTTGCGGTAAAACCTGGTAATATATACTTTGACGTCTTCCTTGGCGTATAGAGCTTAGCAACTTTAAATATGTCCGTATTGAAATATGCATCCAGCTAGCTTTATTGCTTTGCAGGTGTGATTGGAAAGCTTCCTCCATCCTCCATTCCGTTTCAGGTACTGGGAACACTTTCAGGTACTGGGAACACTTTCAGGTACTGGGAACACTTTCAGGTACTAGGAACACTTTCAGGTACTGGGAACACTTTCAGGTACTGGGAACACTTTCAGGTACTAGGAACACTTTCAGGTACTAGGAACACTTTCAGGTACTAGGAACACTTTCAGGTACTGGGAACACTTTCAGGTACTGGGAACACTTTCAGGTACTGGGAACACTTTCAGGTACTGGGAACACTTTCAGGTACTGGGAACACTGTTGATGGCTGATCTATGGATTGGTCAGTTAATGAGCAACTTGGAATGGGAGACCATTCCCCATTTGTCCTAATGTTCTCTTGAACCTCTGCTATGCTTTTGTTACCCACCAGATCCCACCATGCGGAGAGAGGCACTTTTGCCAGCCAACTCCCATAACCACAATAAGTTAATCAACAAGTGTACTTCACCATCCGATAAACGCTGACTGAACTTTGGTCTGAAATGCCATCATGGGGCCCAGGCATGAAGAACATTTCAAAGCTCTCTGCTCTAGAAAAACCATCAACACCTAAACGGGTGTATTCCTGTAAAATGATGGTTTTGTTTAGCACATAAGACTGTTCATTGGAATGAACTATGTAAATGAGTCTGTTTCATTTCGCATTTGCTTTCAGTAAGTGAGGTCATGTGAAAAGGACTCCAGGAGCCTTACAGTATGTTAGCCAATTACATTAGGGCAGCACAACCAGGGACTGAGTCAAAGACATGAAGTAGGGCTTGGTCTCAGGGACGTCATGCACCCATTATTTTCGAGGTGTCACGAAGTACGTGAGGATGGATGGGTGGAGAATTTTGCATTTTTCAGAGTCTCTCCCCTCCTCAAGAAACCAACTCTCGACCCCTCTGACGTCAGAAAACTACAGACCATTATCCCCCCCGCACCTCTCTGATTCAGAGGGGTTGGGTTAAATGCGGAAGACACATTTCGGGTTGAATGTATTCAGTTGTACAACTGATTAGGTATCCCCCTTTCCCCTTCTCTTTTTCTTTCCAAAACACATGAGCCTGCTGTCTCTGACCAACTCTCTCACTATCAGTCAGGCTTCAAGACTGGTCACTCAACCGAGACTGCTTCCCTCTGTGTTACGGATGCTCTCCACACTGCCAAAGCAGTTGACTCTCTCTCCTCTGTTCTCATCCTCATAGATCTATCTGCTGCCTTCCACAACGTGAACCATCAGGTCCTCCTCTCCACCCTCTCAGGGCTGGGAGTCTCAGGCTCTGTCAGGTCCTCCTCTCCACCCTCTCAGGGCTGGGCGTCTCAGGCACTGTCAGGTCCTCCTCTCCACCCTCTCAGGGCTGGGCGTCTCAGGCTCTGTCAGGTCCTCCTCTCCACCCTCTCAGGGCTGGGCGTCTCAGGCTCTGTCAGGTCCTCCTCTCCAGCCTCTCAGGGCTGGGCGTCTCAGGCTCTGCACACTCTTGGATTGCATCCTACCTGGCAGGCTGCTCCTACCAGGTGGCGTGGAGAGGATCTGTGTCTGCACCAAGACATGCTAAGTAGAACCATAAAGGTTTCTTGGGTTTGTCCCGATAGGGGAACCCTTTTTTGGTGCTTGGAACACTTTCAGGTACTAGGAACACTTTCAGGTACTAGGTAGAACGCTTTGCATATATCATAAGGCCTTTCTGGGATGGCCCAGTTATACCCTAACACAGCTGTGTTAGGACACTCCTGGTTTACAGGCCACATCATGCCTGCAAATTAAGCTGGCTTGCAAAGTGACGTGTAATTCCTATCGGAATCCAGCCAGAGTTAGGATATCCAACACTGTTACCTTTTAACCATCCGCAACCTGCATTCAGAATGACTGCCAGGGTAGGGAAGATTGAATTCTCAATCATCTAAACTGGAACAACCATCTCAGTAACGGGTGCAATAAGCCCAACTACTAACCGATTGGATTAGTTTAGCCTGTTTATCTCTGTGTAGCATAAAATGATTCAACCGATCAATGTATATGCAAAAACACAGATATTAAAGCAAACAATTCTGAAAATCACCCTGTAATAGAGCATCCTGGGAAAATAGGATGTGCAGCTATGGTTCTGTGTATAACCCTTCTTGCCTTCCAAGGAATAATCAAAGAATCCTTCCTTCCAAAAACCCTTTTTTTCTAAGAGTGTACTCTTTTCTCTCTATACTAAGTCACTCGGCTCTGTTAAATCCTCACGTGGTCTCTCCTATCATTGCTATGTGGGTGACAATCTCTGCGTGCTTGGCAGACGTCTCAGCTTGGGTGTCGGTCCACAACTTCAAGCTCAACCTCGACAAGACGGAGCTGCCCTGCCTCCCGGGGAATGCCTACCAGCTCTAAGACCTCTCCATCACCGTGGACAGCTCCACGGTGTCCCCCTCCCAGAGCGCAAGTAATCTTGGCGTGACCAATACCCTGTTGATCTCTGCAAACATCAAAGCAGTGACCTGCCCCTGCAGGTTCATGCTCTCCAACATCCGTAGAGTACGACTTTTCCCAACACAGGAAGCGCCGCAGGTCCTCATCCAGGCACTTGTCATCTCCCGTCTGGATTACTGCAACTCTCTGTTTCCTGGGCTCCCCGCATGTGCTATCAAACCCCTACAACTTATCCAGAATGCCACAGCCCGCCTGGCGTTCAACCTTCCCAAGTCACCCGCTCCTCCGCAACTCTCCACTGGCTTCCAGTCAAAGCTCGCATCCAGGACCAGACCGTGGGGCTTGCTTACGGAGCAGCAAGGGGAACTGCCCCTCCCTACCTTCAGGCTATGCTCAAACCTTACATCCCAACCCGAGAACTCCATGCAGTCGCCTCTGGTCTCTTGGCCGTCCCACCACTACGGGAGATCAGCTCCCGCTCAGCCCAGTCAAAGCTTGTCTCTGTCCTGGAACCCCAATGGTGGAACCTCTGATGCTAGGACAGTCCCCGCTCCCATCTTACGAAAATGTCAAGTAAGACCCTACCCATCTTAAATAAGACACCCCCCAGATCTACTTTGCTGATAACTTCTTTATTGAGGAAAAATGTACTTACTTCCACTGTTATAAGTGGTCTCACCAAGCTATCTTAAGATGAATGCACTGACTGTAAGTTGCTCTGGATAAGGGCGTATACTAAATGACTCAAATGTAATTTAAAATTTTTTTTTTAACCTTTTATTTTACTTATTAATTCTAATTTACAATGACGGCTTACCCCGGCCAAACCCTAACCCGGATGACGCTGGGCCAATTGTGCGCCGCCCTATGGGACTCCCAATCACGGCCGGTTGTGATACAGCCTGGAATAAAACCAGGGTCTGTAGTGACGCCTCTAGCACTGAGATGGAGTACCTTAGACCGCAGCGCCACTGAGGAGTCCAATGTAAACTTCATAGAATTGCTTGGTGGCTAGTATTGCAGAGAAACAACAAAACATTAGCATTTTATTTATTCATCAAGAAGGAATCAATCATTGCTCTGTGGTGCACCTTTTAAGGAACCACTTACTAGGGAGAATAGGCGGTGTGTGGGGGGGGGGGGGGGGGGGTACTCTTTGCCTGGTCAGTCAGTGCGTCCCCCCCCTCCGCAAAAATACCGCTGACAGATCTTTTTTTTTTGTCATTAATTTAACGTCTGAAAAATGAAAAAAAAAAAACGGACAAGCCTGAGGGTGCACATTCCTTTACTTGGTCTTATCCTGTAGTTGACCAACAGACTTCATGGATTTTTACCGGGCTGTGTTGCTCCTCCCAGAGGGTGAGGGGTGATGTCAGAGGGGAGTGTCTGGTGACTTCAATAGGAAATGGCCGACTTCATCACTGGTTTTAGTACTAATTTAAAAACGTTCTGTCACACCACATCAGAGTAAGAGATGATGAGATCACCTCAATGGGTGAGGCTGGGCTCTAAAAGTCTACATGCACTTATGGGAACTTTCTGAAGCCAAAGTGGAGTTCCACAGGAAATACAATTTCTCCACTTTAATGCAAAGCAAAATGAACTTTTATTATATACTATTCCATAGCTATACTAGCCGAATAAAAGACCTCAACCTGATAGAGAAGCGTCTAAGGAGAGGACAAGTGAGTGGACATTCTGTGGGAATCTAGGATGCTTTATGTTTGGCACCCACATGTCCCTGATGGGATCTTTTGAAGTGTGCAACTGAAGTCGAGATGAATCTAACCCACCTCCAGAGAGATCGGTTTAACCGTGTCCAATCTGCCCAAAAACAACACGCCAAAAATGGGACAAACAACATCTGTCTCTCAGGCCTGGAGCCTCTGATATGGATAGGACCTGATGTGGGAACCTGTGTAGGAGGTGACAACCTGGCTTAGCCTTTGGCTTGACGCGAAAACAAACGTAGCTCGGAAACACGTTCAAAGCAAAGCATAGTCATGTTTACTTGAGTAGGTCTTGGATTTACATGGGACTTGATCCAGTTGACCAGGTCATGTGTTGTGTGGCATAACAGATAGACAGGTGAGGGTGCAAGAGCCCAGATCTTTCCATTAGGATGGTGTCTCCATTCTGCCTTCTGACTTAATGCAGCTGTATTGCCTATACATGATTTATCATGCGTTATGTGGAGTTGTATCACGCATTTTCCTCCTCTCTACTTTAGTTCTAGAAATTCTGCAGCTGGTGACTAAGCGAGACCTGTTCCTGGCTGACACACACATCCTGGAGCTGGAGCAGGAGTGTAACGAGGCGGCCGCAGCGACCCTGCCCTCATCGCCAGCAGGCGGTGCTGTCCCAGAGGATCTCAACAGCCCCGGGAGCAAAGACGGCGGCAGGCGCAAAGCCAAAGACGTGGAGCTGCTGTACGAAGCCCTGCAGAAGGAGCTGTGGGCGGTGGTGCGTGAGTCGCTGCGCTCCCCCACGGCGGGGCCCAACCTGGGGCTGGTGGTACAGGTTCTGCAGCAGGAGGAGCAGGCGGACCGGGACTGGGCGCAGGGTGAGGGGGCGCTCCCCGGAGGCCCCAGACCCAGGCAGCTGAAGCAGCGGTGGAAGGAGGCGGTGGCGGAGGCAGCAAACGGGAGCCTTCCCCAGAGGAACGAGGCCCGGGGCGGGGAGCTGGCGGACTACCTGGACAGGGTGCGGACCCGGGTGGTGGAGGACCTGGGGGCGGCCAAGAGGAACGTGGTGCCAGTGTACCCAGAGGAGTATGAACCCTTCCAGGTGTACCTACAGAGCTACCACCAGGCGGTGGCCCGCAGACTGCAGAGCATCACTGACGACCAGCTGCTGATCACAGATATCTACTCTCTGCTGGACTGGCTCTACAACATCTATAACAAGTGGGTGTCCATCTTAAAGGTCACTGAGTGTAGACTATTGAATAGCTCATTCAATAACTGTGTATTGCAACTTGTGATTTTACACACATCAGATTTTGTAAGTAGCAGAGTTGCATTACAAAAAAAGGAATGAACAAAAGTATATAGCTAAATGTCAGGTTGTAACAAACTTGCATGAACCACAAACTTGTCAGAAATGTTTCATTTCACTTTATGCTTTCACGGTAAAGCATGTTACAAAGTGGTGTGATGTTATTGTACTTAATACTGTGCATAAATACTGTTGATTATACTGTACATAAACAGTTGTTTATTAGTTAAGAGTTACTGTATGAGTATGCCACTGACTCTGGCCTCCTACTGTAATCCCTCCAGGGACGTCCTTGGAACAGTCAGCATGACGACGCCCTTCAACAGGTCCCAGCTGGGGCCGTTGTTGCCCTCGGAGACTGTGGACAAACTGGAGCTGGACTGTCTCAACTCTGTCAGGGTAAGGGCCGACCATCCACCCCTCACCCCTCCTCATTTGGTGAGCCCCGAAAGGGTGCTCCTATGGTCCTTCCTGTCCACCTAAAGGGAGGGATATCACTCTGACCAGTGCAGCCAATCAGTGCGCACCGTCTCAGGGTCAGCTCGTGGGTTTTCCTGTCTACGACGGACAACACACAACGGAAGCCAGACCACAGGCCATTTAGCTCAGGTCATTACGCAACTCACTTGTGAGTCAAGTCCAGGTAGGCTAGAGCACTGTTGTGTGTGTGGTACTCTGTTCACTGTTGGAGTTCCAGGGCCCAGGGCCCATGTACAGTGCCTTGCGAAAGTATTCGGCCCCCTTGAACTTTGCAACCTTTTGCCACATTTCAGGCTTCAAACATAAAGATATAAAACTGTATTTTTTTGTGAAGAATCAACAACAAGTGGGACACAATCATGAAGTGGAACGACATTTATTGGATATTTAAAACTTTTTTAACAAATCAAAAACTGAAAAATTGGGCGTGCAAAATTATTCAGCCCCTTTACTTTCAGTGCAGCAAACTCTCTCCAGAAGTTCAGTGAGGATCTCTGAATGATCCAATGTTGACCTAAATGACTAAGGATGATAAATACAATCCACCTGTGTGTAATCAAGTCTCCGTATCAATGCACCTGCACTGTGATAGTCTCAGAGGTCCGTTAAAAGCGCAGAGAGCATCATAAAGAACAAGGAACACACCAGGCAGGTCCGAGATACTGTTGTGAAGAAGTTTAAAGCCGGATTTGGATACAAAAAGATTTCCCAAGCTTTAAACATCCCAAGGAGCACTGTGCAAGCGATAATATTGAAATGGAAGGAGTATCAGACCACTGCAAATCTACCAAGACCTGGCCGTCCCTCTAAACTTTCAGCTCATACAAGGTGAAGACTGATCAGAGATGCAGCCAAGAGGCCCATGATCACTCTGGATGAACTGCAGAGATCTACAGCTGAGGTGGGAGACTCTGTCCATAGGACAAAAATCAGTCGTATATTGCACAAATCTGGCCTTTATGGAAGAGTGGCAAGAAGAAAGCCATTTCTTAAAGATATCCTTAAAAAGTGTTGTTTAAAGTTTGCCACAAGCCACCTGGGAGACACACCAAACATGTGGAAGAAGGTGCTCTGGTCAGATGAAACCAAAATTGAACTTTTTGGCAACAATGCAAAACGTTATGTTTGGCGTAAAAGCAACACAGCTGAACACACCATCCCCACTGTCAAACATGGTGGTGGCAGCATCATCATGGGCCTGCTTTTCTTCAGCAGGGACAGGGAAGATGGTTAAAATTGATGGGAAGATGGATGGAGCCAAATACAGGACCATTCTGGAAGAAAACCTGATGGAGTCTGCAAAAGACCTGAGACTGGGACAGAGATTTGTCTTCCAACAAGACAATGATCCAAAACATAAAGCAAAATCTACAATGGAATGGTTCAAAAATAAACATATCCAGGTGTTAGAATGGCCAAGTCAAAGTCCAGACCTGAATCCAATCGAGAATCTGTGGAAAGAACTGAAAACTGCTGTTCACAAATGCTCTCCATCCAACCTCACTGAGCTCGAGCTGTTTTGCAAGGAGGAATGGGAAAAAATGTCAGTCTCTCGATGTGCAAAACTGATAGAGACATACCCCAAGCGACTTACAGCTGTAATCGCTACAAAGTATTAACTTAAGGGGGCTGAATAATTTTGCACGCCCAATTTTTCAGTTTTTGATTTGTTAAAAAAGTTTGAAATATCCAATAAATGTCGTTCCACTTCATGATTGTGTCCCACTTGTTGTTGATTCTTCACAAAAAAATACAGTTTTATATCTTTATGTTGGAAGCCTGAAATGTGGCAAAAGGTCGCAAAGTTCAAGGGGGCCGAATTCTTTCGCAAGGCACTGTATGTAGACATAATAGTAGTCCACAAGTAAATCCTACAGAGGAAAAAGAGCACTGGGTTTAATGGCAGTGTGGCTTGTGGGCTGGCAATCAATCATGCCCCCTGTGGGTTCACCCACCAATGAGAGGAAACCTTCACCTAAAATAAAAGGGCAATGTTTACAAAGGGGATATTGATAAGAACAAATGAAGCCGGATTTACAGTATTATCTGTGATTCTACGCCTGTTTCCATCTTGATGTCTTGACGGCATCTGTTGGGAATATTTTGATGCTTAGCGGCTGCAGAGCTCACAGTGGTTCAGTGCATGGCGGAGTTGTGTCTGACCGCGCGGTCTGGTTGCGTTCCAGGAGAAGGTGACCACGGAGCTGTCTCAGGTGCTGGACGAGGAGGTGAAGCGTTGGATGGAGACGCTGCACATCGAGGAGTATCAGATCACGCTGGCTCGCACCGTCATCCAGGTAAGCGCGCGCGCACACACACACACACACACACACACACACACACACACACACACACACACACACACACACACACACACACACACACACACACAGGGATAGATATCAGGAGTAAGTAATTGATTTCTCCTCCTGATTTTGATGAGGCCGGTCATGATGGTTTTGTGTTGCACGCTAAATGTGGTCACTTCGTATTTTGAGGATAAGCTCATGCATCTGGTGGAGCAGAGGAAACATTCCTCAAGCAACCGCCAAAGTCAATACAGACCCTTCCCTTAGAACTCCATCACAGCTCACTGTTTTAGAGTCCCTTCACTGGCCTCTAGTGGCCTTGATTGGTACCAGCACCTTCTACACAGATGCAGTAAAATAAAAAAAGAAAGAGTCAAATAGCATTTCACACATAATACACGTTTGCCAACATTACATCTGGTATGTGTGTGTGTGTATGTGTGTGTTTAGAGGCTGCAGGTAGATCTCGAGCAGTCAGCTGCCATCAACAGAAACCTGGGTTCCCTTGTGGCTCAGTGCAGTCTGAATGGTCTGGCCGACTTCCTGTACAGGTGAGAGGACCACACACTGCAGAATGACATGTTTACACACTGTAGTAGTCCTAGAACACACTGTCTCATTACATATGACATAATATGGCCTAGAGCACACTGTATCATTACATATTACATAATAAGGCCTAGGACAAAGTCACTGTCATCATTCTTAGAATGAAAAGAGTATTACACAGGGCCAAACCTATAGTTGTCTCACTGCCCAATGCATTTTATTTTGCAATAATGCTAGAATATATCAACTGTAACCAACCAGTTCAACTGGAATATGGAAAGGAACATCTCTATGAGACATTCTAATACTGTTAAAACTGCTTCACTTCCAGCTTCCAAAGGAAAGTGGAGATGTTCCACGAGTGTCTGGTCAACATGGTTGGGGATAACGAGGATGGATATATCTCCAAGACCATCGCCCTGGTCAACTGCTGTCCCTCTTTCAGGTAGGACTGTTGTAGCAGTAGTAGGCTAGCCTGCATTGCGTTACAGTCGGTCCATTTCCCCAATAACGCCTTAAATGGAAATTCCACCCCAAAAATATATTTTGGTATTTGTTTTGCAGCCGGTATGATGCAAAATGCATCACAACAGCTGTATATCTGTATTTATCTTGAAGACTCGATTGCTGACATGCAGAACATTTTAGGGCCACAATGGACTACTGAAATGTATACCAAAGTATTGTTTTTGGGTGGAGTTTCCCTTTAAATACTATACTCAAAAACAATACCCCAAAAATGGTACATGTTAGCATTCAAGTTCTCAAGTACAGAGCAAAAACTGCCTTGGTGTGTTTTCGGAATGTTCCTTAAAACATGCATAAATCATGTAAGTGTACAATGTATTCATTAGTCTGCTGTGACTGTGTGTGTGTGCAGGGGTTTTGTCCAGCGCTGTGTGCAGTGTGACCCTGCCATCAATGAGGACTCAGCCAGGCGAGCAAACACTTCCCTGGACCGAATAGTCAACCAGGGAGTGAAGGTGCTGAGTGACAGACTGTATGAGCGCATAAGGGTGAGTGTTCTTAACACACACACACACACACATGTAAACACACACACACAGGATTCCTAAACACACCCATGATCACAGCTTTCTAACACAACATGTAAACAACCTCACACACATACACTGCTATGTCTTACAATACTTGTGTGTACTTTTTGGGAACCAACAATTAATTCCCATTCAAAATCATATTTTCCCTAACCCCTAAACCTCAACCTAACCCTTACCCTAACTTTAACCCCTAACCATATATCCTAAACCTAACCCCTAAACCTCAACCTAACCCTTACCCTAACTTTAACCCCTAACCATATATCCTAAACCTAACCCCTAAACCTCAACCTAACCCTTACCCTAACTTTAACCCCTAACCATATATCCTAAACCTAACCCCTAAACCTAAAATAGCCTTTTTTACAAGTGAGGACTGTCCTCACTTCTCAGAATTTTAGTTGGTTTACTATTCTGATGATGATTTCTGGTACTCACAAGTATAGTAAAATGTAAAAACACACACACACATGGTAAAAACACACACACACACACACACACACACACACACACACACACACACACGCCCTCAAGCGTCCCTCAGTCTGCCATGTGTCCCAGAATATATAGCACATCTTATCAGTGTTCTCCACATGGCTTGCCCTCAAAGTTCTCAGGGATGTGCTGAAGAACTGAGGCCCTAAAATAGCCGCTCCAATGTGACAAACATGGTTAAATAAGATTAGATTGGCAGCATGCCACATAGTTACTGGCAGGCTATGCAGTTCCGCTCCTCTTCAGTAGCCGCCATAGAGACGGGCAGTGCCAGTCTTCCAGGGGCACAGTTGACCGAGCTGAGGCTTTTTATGCTGTTGTCGTTGGGTAGGAAGTCACAATCTGTGAAATTATTGGTCTAAACGGCCCACACATCCTCATAGGAAGACACAAACCCAGTCGGGTGACTCAGTTAGCGATAAAACACGGATCTGACTCAGGTGCCACATCCACATCTCTCTGTCTCCCTCCCTTCCTTGTCTTCTTCATTCTCTCACCATTTTCCTGTCTCTCTCTCTCTTGCTCACTCACATTTTCCCTCTCCTGGCCATATTTAGCCCTTCTTTGAGAAGCTGGTGAAGAGGAAGTGGCTGAACAACACAGAGACCTATGAGCAAATCGAGTCCCATATTAAGGAACACTTCAAGAAGTTTCGCAGGATGGACAGCCCACCCTATCAGGTACATGGCAGAGACGCAGCAAGTAGGAGCCATGTAGACATGGGGAGGCGCTAAGGTCCTCTGGCACAACGTCACAATGTGCACTAATAACTCAAAGATATTTGATTGGTTTTAATTCTAAGCAACAAAAAAAACAAAACAGTGAACGTTCTAGAGAAAACTGTTTTTTTTTTTAAATTGATTGACTGAATGGATAATTGGTTGATTCATTCATTCTATCTTTCCCTCGTTCTCCCAGGTCCTGGTGGGAGAGGTGCATAGACGGATTCTGATGGAATACCTGCGCTCCCTCATGAGGGGGAGGATCATCTGCACGTCACTCAGAATGAGGAAGAGGATGGCTGGACGACTGCGTGACGAGGGCAAGCAGGTCAAAGTGCTCTTCAAAGATCTGGTGAGTCATTCTAGAACAACTATGGTACACTGGAGAACCGTAGTCGGATCAACAGTGCTGCCTGTGACATGACGCAACGAACAGCGTGTGTATGTGTGTGTGTGTGTGTGTGTGTTTGTTTGCACTTAAGAGTGTGTGCTCATTAATCACGTTTGACTGGTATGCGGCCTGTCTGTGAGAGTTACTGAAACAACTCCGGATGAGTTCAAACAAAGGAGACGAGGGGTTAAAAAGAAAAGAGAGAAAAAATAATGGCTACTATAACCTAGATATAGATGGATTACCAGGCAGGCCGTTTGCACAAGGGGGCAATCACCTCAACCTTCACCCCAGCCCACTCCCTATCCTTCCCTCTGTGGCGTCCGCCCCTTTCTCCAGATAAAACATCCATTTGTCACCTCTCCGGACAACAGGATAGCGTTGTTTACAGACGAGTGGTCTGGCATCCTGCCCTGGGCCTTAGAAGCCCTGACCGGCCTTTGGGGTTGAGTGGAGGACCAGGATGGACCTCTGGTCGACCACACGGTTTAGTCCTCAGAATAACAGGGTCACTTTGATGCTCAGGGGATTGAGTTTGCACGCTCAATACTGTCGCTGTACTTCTAACCTTGGTGTTTTGGGTCTATGTTATCGGATGGTTCCCTCCGGTCAAACGAATGTGTGTACATCACCAATCTAGTTGTAACCATTAAGGCTTGAAATCACTTCATCTAGTTCTGGGTTTGAGCCGTTGCCAAGATAGTAGATTCAAAGGCATTGAGTCGGAGAATAGCCTGTTGACCTGTCATGACGCTGCAGAACTAGTTGAACATGAATTGCCCTGTTTAGACGGCTGTATCCTCATTTGTGCTGTTTAGAGGATCTGTTCTGATCACGCCTCTCTCTATCTCCCCTTTAGGAATCTCCCTCCTCCTGGCTGGACAGTGCTATCCCACACCTCTCTGAGATCATCCTCCTGGAAGACATCCCCTCCATCCAAATGGAGGTGGGGGTCCTGGTGAGGGAGTTCCCAGACATTCGGTAAGGAGCACGGGAGGCAGCGATCATCTATGCAGAATGACAGCCATATTTTCAGGACTTCCATCGAGCCACATGAGCGTCAACATTTCCAAAAGCTTAGGTGGACTGAAACACCCCAAAAGGAAACATGGCTACTGTTCTGCATTAATTGTGGATGGCAAATGGGGGACTTGTTAAAAGCAAACAAGAGCTGAGTCGTTTCCTTATTTTTATGGGGAGCTGTTGGCCGTCGCTGGCACACATTAAAGGGTGTGGGGGGGGGGGGGTCTTGTCCGTTTGTCCGTCTCGGGTCCTGGGCGAAAACAAAGCAAAAACACGTACTTCCTGCCCAGGGGTGACATGGTAGCTGTGTAGCACAACCTGGCGTGGGCAGGCAGTCCTCAATGGAATCTTTTCTCTAAATTAAGATTTGTCTCCATCCGTAACTCATAACAGACTCGCATGTATTGTTTGGAATCTTGACTTGAATCTGGAGAATGCTAACCATTGACAGAAACTACACCGTACAATCCTTGACATATTGCATCAAGTATGACAAATCCCTCTGTAAAGTACACACCTGATGCTTGCAACTGTGCAGGGCATTGACCCTTCAGGGCCTCGTACTATCCTGTACACTATGTACAATAATATCCTAGTTGGTTTCATGGCATAATTTGCTCCAAATACCAATTGCAATCTATCACCTGGTTGCATGGAACTGCTCGTTAATCCTCCGTAGTAGCGAACAGAAAAATAAGGTTTCCCGGAAGCCAAGCTGCCCACCACTTTATCTGCGTGTTATTTTTGGTGATAGTCACTGGTCGTGGTGGGAAGTGAGTTTGGGCTCCATCATCAAAATCAAATCCATGTTATTGGTCACATACACATGTTTTGCAGAAGCTATCGCGGGTGTAGCGAAATGCTTGTGTTCCCAGCTTCAACAGTGCAGTAATACCTAACGATGAAAAACAATGCACGCAAATCACTTTTTTAAAGAAAGAAAGGAATTCATAAATATTAGAACGAGCAGTGTCTGAGTCCGGAATATAAATATATATGTATAGGATAGTGTTTGTAGACAGTGTGGACGGTATATGAATAGGAAAGGTGTGTACAGCAGTAGTTATATAGGATGAACCTTGACTAGAATACACTATATACATATGAAGTGGGTAAAACAGTATGAAAATATTATTAAAGTGACCAGTGTTCAAAGACTATGTACATAGGGCAGCAGCCGGCTAGTAACAGTGACTAAAGGTCAAGGCAGGGTACTGGGCGGAGGCCGGCTAGTGGTGACTATTTAACAGTCCGATGGCCTGGAGATAGAAGCTGTTTTTCTGTCTCTCGGTCCCAGCTTTGAAGCACCTGTACTGTCTCCTCTTTCTAGATGGTAGCGGGGGTGAACAGGCCATGACTCGGGTGGCTGAGGTCCTTGTTGATCTTCTTGGCCTACCTGTGACAGCTGGTGCTGTAGATGTCCTGGAAGGCAGCCAGTGTGCCTCCGGTGATGAGTTGGGCTGACCGTGCCACCCTCTGGAGAGCCCCGTGGTTGCGGACGGTGTCCACAATTAGTTCCTTTGTTTTGTTGGTGTTGAGGGAAGGGTTATTTTCCTGGCATCACACCGCCAGGGCCCTCATCTCCTCCCTGCATGCTGTCTCGTCGTTGTTGGCAATCAGGCTCACCACTTTTGTGTCGTCTGCAAACTTGATGGTTGACTTGGAGACGTGCATGGCCACACAGTCATGGGTGAACAGGGAGTACAGGAAGGGCTGAGCACTCACCCTTGTGGGGCCCCCGTGTTGAGGATCGGCGTAGCGGAGGTGTTGTTTCCTTACCTTCACCATCTGGGGGCGGCCCGTCATGAAGTCCAGGATCCAGTTGCACAGGGCGGGGTTCAGACCCAGGGCCCCATGCTTAGTGTTGAGCTTAGAGGGCACTCTGGTGTTGAGCTGTAGAAGGCTGAGCTGTAGTTAATGAACAGCATTCTTACATAGGTATTCCTCTTGTCCAGATAGGATAGGGCAGTGTTTAATACAATGGCGATTGCGTAATCCATGGATCTGTTGGGGCGGTATGCAAATTGGTGTGGGTCTAGGGTGTCAGGTAAGGTGGAGTTACTACCGTCCCAGGGCTAGGGCTGCTGTTAGTGTTTATGGCTGCTTGCCATTCACCCTTGTGCTGCTGGTCAGCCCAACAGAGAGGAAGTGGAAGTCGCAACAGAGAGGAAGTGGCTTCAGAGCCGCTCGTACTTGCCCGCAGGGAGATTTCCAGAGGCCAAGGTGTTGAATCGGAGGCCACCCTAAAACAGGGACAGATGTTTTACTAATTGTGTTTGTATGTAAGGGTGTGACAAAACCATTTGGGAACGCTCTCTAACTAACTGTATTTTGCTAACTATTTTGTCTAACTTTCCATGTTCCTTAGTGACTTGCCTCAGGGCTGACTGCCTTCTCAGTATTTTGATAATTCTCTTTATTCCTAACCATATCATGTCCTTGTGATGGTTGACTCTGCCATTGCAGTGATGCAAGATACACTCTTTTCAAATCAACTCAATCAAGGCTTTATGTGCTAGATGTGGCCTATATGACATCTTTGTTCCATGTCGATTTGTATTAGTATGAACTAGACTAAGCCCTCTTTCTCCTCCTCTGTTTGCAGGAAGAAACATGTGTCGGCCATCTTGAACATCCGTGGGATGACTCGGCAGACGGAGCGCCAGGAGATCCTGAACATTGTGAAGGACATTGAGAACAGTGACACCCTGACACGGCTGTCTCGCGACCGCACCCTCTTCTCCGAGGTGCCCGTCACATCCGAGGTGCACTGCCTGAACTTGGGCCTGAGCCGTATCGCCCTCACCGCCTCCTCCTGCTTCTCCAGCCTGAGACGGCGGCGTACCAAGCGAGCCCCGGTCAGAGAGGCGTACGACGATATGCTCTAACGGCCCTAACTGCTCTGGAAACGTTCTGATGACTCAAGCAGACAGACAGTAGTTCAACAGCAAGTCACAATGGAGCTCGTTGTCAAGTTCTGCACATGGTGGCGATACCAGGGGCGGACGGCACTACACATTGAGGAAGTGGAACAACACATGGAAAGAATAGCCATGTTGTGACCTTTCACCCTTCACAGCCACCTTGGTAAAGAAAGTATGATGACTGTTTCCATTGTGAGCGATAAGCCTAGTCCTTGCAAGACTTGGAAAGAGCTTTCATAAGTGCAACCATACGGAGAAAAATATTAAAATACCCATTTAAGAGGACTTTTGGACTTGAATCCCTGTGGGTTGTTGGTATTGACTCCTTTTGACAAAGGGCAGTTGAAAGAGACACAAGCAACCTATTGGGCAAGATTCTTAATACTGCACCTAGGTGACTATGAGGGTTAGATAGGAACTATGGTTTAAATCAGTTCTACTGATCAAGAGCACTGTTTGGAATAAATCAAAATGTCAAACACAATCCCATAACGTGCTGACATTGATATGGGTAAGGTTGGAGTCCGCTTTGTAGTTGCACATGATAAAAGTTCGATTTAAGGTACTACACCATTTTTATTATCTGTCATCTCAGTGGTGATTTTCATTGTATTTAAAATAATGATTCATAGTTTATTTTCATTGTGTGATATACAGTATATGGGGTAATGTATGTTGAGCAACTCAAGAGATGATTGAAGCCTGTGTGAGGGAAGCCTGTGTGAGTGGATGAAATCATAACTGCCTATTTATGTACCAACCAATGAATTTATTTATTATGGCTGCTTGTAATCAATGTCAAACTGTAAATCCCAGTCTAATTAATGTATGATCATTCCAAGCTTGTGTTGTTTCCGGGTTTTGTCGAATGCTGAGACCCTGACTAAAATAATTCGACAGCCATCATTGAAGATGAAGATAAAGATTATTTTCAGATGTGTACTTTTACCTATGTAAATTAAACAATGAATAATTACTATTCTTCATGATTGTTGATAACAAATATTTTAATCCTCAGATAATTTGACTGATACTTGCACTTTTTGATAAAAAAAATAAATAAAAAATCTGCATAATTATTTTTTTTTTTAAATCAACAAGCAGACATTTTGGACTGAAACTTCAACTGTTTTTTGGTCACACACTGATTTAAAACATTTCATCTGTTCACCTGATGTTCCATAATTGAACAGCTGGATGTAATAATCTTTGAAATCGTATATAAATCATCTAATTAAATGAGAATAAACGACAACAGAGATCAAATATTTTGGCTTTGTTTTAAATTACCATTAACGATGGGATATTGATGGGACCTCGCTCCCAAATCATCTCTGTGTTTTGAAGGGACTGCTGTTCACTTTCCTTTAATTAATTGATGAGAGAGGGTTAAACCAATCGTGTAACGTTTTCCTTGACAGAGCTGAGCTGACAACTCCTGGGTAACCAACCTGAATGGAAAACAAGATTCACAGACAGATCTTACCATGCGCTGTCTGGATGGAGTCATCTGGCATGGCTGTTTTCTGGCCCCTAACTACAGGGTCAGAAAGCTACAGCACAACTGTTGTGTGTAGGTCTACATCTATGTGTCTTTTACAATGCTATTTCTTTCTGTTTTGTTTTCCACCCATCCACCCAAAGCGTCTTGGCAAAGAGTCCCTCTCTCATTACTCAGGGATGTGAGAGAGACGAGACTCAAGCTTGGTTTCTGAAGGAAAACAGCAGGGCGGGTGCATGGGGGTAGGTTGTGTATTTGGGCAATGTGGAAAAAGTGATTGGTCAGTTCAGGAGTATAGGACTTCTAATAATGCTTACAGATAAGCTTATTTTCCAGTAAACAGAGTTTTGCTGTTGTCCAACTAGGTTGAAAACTAATATGTTTAGTTGAGCCAAATGTACACCACTCAGTGGGAAAACTTCCTGTAGTCGGTTTTTCCCAATAATCTTTTCTTTTACACTTTCATGTAATAGTAATTTACCACAAAAACAACAACCATAAGAGTCTGAGAAATGAAGGCTATTCTATGCGAGAAATTGCCAAGAAACTGAAGATCTCGTACAATGCTGTGTACTACTCCCTTCACAGAACAGCGCAAACTGTCTCTAACCAGAATAGAAAGAGGAGTGGGAGGCCCAGGTGCACAACTGAGCAAGATTACAAGTACATTACAGTGTCTAGTTTGAGAAACAGACGCCTCACAAGTCCTCAACTGGCAGCTTCATTATTAAGTAGTACCCACAAAACACCAGTCCAATGTCAACAGTGAAGAGGCGACTCTGGGATGCTGGTCTTCTATCTTCAGTTTCTTGGCAATTTCTTGCATGGAATAGCCTTCATTTTTCAGAACAAGAATAGACTGACCGGTTTCAGATGAAAGTTCTTTGTTTCTGGCCATTTTGAGCCTGTAATCGAACCCACAAATGCTGATGCACCAGATACTCAACTAGTCTAAAGAAGACCAGTTTTATTGCTTCTTTAATCAGAACAACAGTTTTCAGCTGTGCTAACATAATTGCAAAAAGGGTTTCTAACGATCAATTAGCCTTTTAAAATGATCAACTTGGATTAGCTAACACAACGTGCAATTGGAAGACAGGAGTGATGGTTGCTGATAATGGGCCTCTGTACGCCTATGTAGATATTCCATAAAACATGTACAACATTAACAATGTCTACACTGTATTTTTTGATCAATTTGATGTTATTTTAATTGACAAAAATGTGCTTTTCTTTCAAAAACAATGACGTTTCTAAATTACCCCAAACTTTTGAACGGTAGTGTATACAGTTGAAGTCGGAAGTTGACATACACCTTAGCAAAATACATTTAAACTCTGTTTTTCACAATTCCTGACATTTAATCCTAGTAAAAATTCCCTGTCTTAGGTCAGTTAGGATCACCACTTTATTTTAAGAATGTGAAATGTCAGAATAATAGTAGAGAGAATCATTTATTTCACATTCCCAGTGGGTCAGAAGTTTACATTCACTCAATTAGTATTTGGTAGCATTGCCTTTAAATTGGTTAACTTGGGTCAAACGTTTCAGGTAGCCTTCCACAAGCTTCCCACAATAAGTTGGGTGAATTTTGGCCCATTCCTCCTGACAGAGCTGGTGTAACTGAGTCAGGTTTGTAAGGCCTCCTTGCTCACACACGCTTTTTCAGTTCTGCCCACAAATTTTCTATAGGATTGATGTCAGCGCTTTGTGATGGCCACTCCAATACCTTGACTTTGTTGTCCTTAAGCCATTTTGCCACAACTTTGGAAGTATGCTTGGGGACATTGTCTATTTGCAAGACACATTTGCGACCAAGCTTCAACTTCCTGACTGATGTCTTGAGATGTTGCTTCAATATATCCACACAATTTTCCTACCTCATGATGCCATCTATTTTGTGAAGTGCACCAGTCCCTCCTGCACCAATCTCTCCCGCAAAGCACCCCCACAACATGATGCTGCCACCCCCCGTGCTTCACGGTTAGGATGGTGTTCTTCGGCTTGCCAGTCTCCCTCTTTTTCCTCCAAACATAATGATGGTTATGGCCAAACAGTTCTATTTTTGTTTCATCAGACAAGAGGACATTTCCCCAAAAAGCACAATCTTTGTCCCCATGTGCAGTTGCAAACCGTAGTCTGGCATTTTTATGGCCGTTTTGGAGCAGTGGCTTCTTCCTTACTGAGCTGCCTTTCAGGTTATGACGATATAGGACTCGTTTTACTGTGGATATAGATACTTTTGTACCTGTTTCCTCCAGCATCGTCACAAGGTCCTTTGCTGTTGTTCTGGGATTGATTTGCACTTTTCGCTGTCTCTAGGAGACAGAACGCGTCTCCTTCCTGAGCGGTATGACGGCTGCGTGGTCCCATGGTGTTTATACTTGCATACTATTGTTTATACAGATTAACCTTCAGGCAACAATTTTTTATTCTGAGGTCTTGGCTCATTTCTTTTGATTTCCCCATGATGTCAAGCAAAGAGGTACTGAGTTTGAAGGTAGGCCTTGAAATACATTCACAGGTAAACCTCCAATTGACTAAAATTATGTCAATTAGCCGATCAGAAGTTTCTAAAGCCATGACATCATTTTCTGGAATTTTCCAAGCTGTTTAAAGGCACAGTCAACTTAGTGTATGTACACTTCTGACCCACTGGAATTGTGATACAATGAATTATAAGTGAAGTAATCTGTAAACAATTACTGGAAAAATCTACTTATGTTATGCACGAAGTAGTTGTCCTAACCGAGTTGGCAAAACTATAGTTTGTTAACAAGAAATGTGTGGAGTGGTTGATGAATGAGTTTTAATGACTCCAACCTAAGTGTATGTAAATTTCCGACTTCAAATGTATGTCTCATTATTCTATCTGTGGTTAGAGTTAGTGGAAGGGTTAGCTAACAGACTAACTAGTTGCAAAGTAAATAAAAGTAGGAAGTATTTGTTAGTTGCTAATTAGCTAAAATTGTCTGTGATGAGATTTGAACATGCAACCTTTGGATTGCTAGGCATTCACGTTATACATCTATTTAACGATTTATTTCACCTTTATTTAACTAGGCAAGTCAGTTAAGAACACGTTCTTATTTACAACGATGGCCTAGGAACAGTGGGTTAACTGCCTTGTTCAGGGGCAGAACGACAGATTTTTGCCTTGTCAGCTCGGGGATTTGATCTAGAAACCTTTCGGTTACAGGTCCAACGCTCTAGACTACCTGACACCCCGACCAACCACCCTCCTTTCATTTCTGCCTTAAGTAAAGTTTTGTCTTATGTAACCATACCAACGGTAACATACTATATGAAAAGTAACTTACTAATTTGAGTGTCTCGGATTTACGTTTACTATGTTACGTCCCTATCCATATCGACGGGACCGCAGGGGAGAAGGTGGAAAGTTTCAAGTTCCTCTGCGTACACATTACTGACAAACTGAAATGGTCCGCCCACACAGGCAGTGTGGTGAAGAAGGCTCAACAGAGCCTTTTCAACCTCAGGAGGCTAAAGAAATGTGGCTTGCCACCTGAAACCCTCACACACTTTTACAAATGCACAATTGAGAGCATCCTGTCGTGCTGTATCACTGCCTGGTACAGAAACTGCACCACCCGCAGCCGCAGGGCTCTCCAGAGTGTGGTGCGGTCTTCCCAACGCATCACCGGGGGCAAACTACCTGCCATCCAGGACACCTACAGCGCCCAAAGTCACAGGAAGGCCAAAAAAATTATCAAGGACAACAACTATCCAAGCCACTGCCTGTTCACCCCACTATCATCCAGAAGGCAAGGTCAGTGCAGTCACATCAAAGCTGGCCATCAGACTTAAATAGCCATCACTAGCACCTTAGAGGCTGCTGCCCTATATAAAGAGACTTGACATCACTGGCCACTTTAATAATGGAACACTAGTGACTTTAATCATGTTTACATATTTTGCATTACTCGTCTCATATGTATATACTGTATTATATTATATTCTACTGTATTTAAGTCAATGCCACTCTGACATTGCTCATCCAAATATTTATATGTTCTTAATTCCTTTACTTTAGATTTGTGTGTATTATGGGTATTGTTGTGAACTTGTTAGATATTATTTGTTCAATTTTACTGCACTGTCGGAGCTAGAAACAAAATAATTTCGCTAAACCCGCAATAACATCTGCTAAACATGTGTATGTGACCAATACAATTTTATTTGGTTTGATTTCGTATGAGACCAGGCTGGGATGTTCAGTAGAGGGCGCCAGCACAGTGACAGTAGTTTACCAGCGGGGACAGCACCTCTTCAAATTGAACCAAAACAACAAGCTTCTCTACCGGGAGAGGACGCTGCAGGACATGGTATTAAAGTGACGTACAGTCATGGGAATTTCAGTGACACTTGTCATGTATAAGTGGATGTACTCGGTTTTGCCCACCACTCCTTCAGTCAATGTCATCAAATTTAATTCATAATTTGTATTTGTATGCAATAGCAAGAGGGGCAGGAAGTATATCCCTGAAAACGTTTTAGCAGAGATATCGATGTGCAACATATTTAGTCAGCAAACTGATTTTCCAACCTTTCGCATCATTACCAGTCATGTCAGCTATAGTAGCATTACATATGATTGTAAATGGGTTATTATTACAAATTATTGTATTGTATACTATACAAAGCTGCGCATGCAGGATATCGGGAAAATATGCAGACGTTTCATAAATCTACGTCATTTCCGGGATGATAGAGAGGCAATGACAGCTTGATCAACAACAAGACATTTACACAGAACAGATCAATAAAGGTGAGTTTGGAAATGCGAAAATATGAAATGTATATATATTACTTTAGATTATATCTAGCTAATGCAATCGTATTATGACAATAGTAGTTGCGTCATGTTGATGCATTGTCTTTGCATGGGTCGTTCAATGATGCTGACTGTGGAGTCTGGACCAATCTCTGACCATTCGTAGAAGAGTATATGCAATGTACAGTAACGTTTTAGATAGCTAATCTAGCTAGCTAATCGTACTAGTGTAATCGTAATACATTGCAAGCTAGCAAACCACTGATCCTGCAGATAACTAGCAGCTGAAAGCTACTGTCAAATTGTACAGAATGTTTACGTGTAATGTTTATGAAACAACGTTGTAATCAGCCTCGAGGTTTATCCTATAAAATACGTAAATATGTCATGCTTGACATATTTATTTTTCCAGCGTAGCGTTGTCCGTTCACTGTTTTTATTGTTTTGTGTTCTTTTTCTTGATCGGTTTGATCTGCACGTAATTGTCCCTGATATGATTGCCATATGTTTAGCTAACGTTAGCTCTCTGCAGTAAATTACTCATTATGTGCATTTGCTGTACTGGAGCACTAACTAGTATATCAAATACTTAATTTGAGCAATATCTGACCTGTAAATGAGCTAGATAGTTGTGACAAGGATTTGGCATGGATTGCACAAACAATGTTTGGCTTGACATTGACAGAAATGTAATTGGCAATAGCACAAACAGATATGAACCAGGCTAATTATTCGCACAATCTCATGACCATATTTGAACCTCAGGAAAAAAATATATTTCATTTGGTCCTTTTATTCCTTCTATTCTGAAGTTAACAGCACCATATTATGGTCAGTTTATGTGCCTATTGATGTTCATCAGAGCCAAGCTATTCACAAAACATAATACAACGTCGGGGACATAACTTAGCCAGAGTTCCCCAACTTGGGTCCTGCAGGTGATTTTGTTATTTGACCCCCCCCCCCCCCCCCCCCCCCCAAGTTTTCTCAGCAAAATGTCCAAAAATGTTTTAAATGTCGGACATAAAAGACTGAAAACACCAGATTATCAGCGCCAAGTGATTTTAATTTAGGAAATCTGTTCCAAAGTATTCTCACGCATAATAGAGAGATATAGTATAAGTGATCATATAATGTAAGCAAGGTTTGAAAGTATTATGTTTTAGTCAAATATTATATCTGTTTGGGTTCTTGCGGTCAATTTGCAGCCTACAAATGATTTGTAATGGTGTTTCCGGTCCCCTGACCATCTGCTCAAGAATAAATCAGCCCACGGCTGAATCTAGTTGAACGTCCCTGGACAGGGCTATAGCCTAGTCAAACGAATATAATGAGTAGACCTAGGCCTATTTACAATCGAAATTCATTTCCATGCTGATATTTATTTTACCTGCCCCTCAAAGTTATGCTTTAACAAGTCAAAAATACAAAAGCATTTATGTAGATTTATTTAAGGTCATTTGAATATCATGCATAACTGCATATGGTTTGTTTTGATTCCAGTGTCTACTCTCACGTGGTGCCTGCGTGTCCCTCCTGTTCACCTAGTAGCCCCTCACTGGAGAGAAGTCTGAAGGAGGAGGGCTCAGCCTCTCTTCCCCTGCCCAGCCAGCCACTATGGAGTAAGAATTGAGAATTATAGAGATATCATCTTTATAAATGTCCCATTATGGCATCTGTGAGCACACAGCCAGCGCCATCACAGATAGAACAAGAAGCCAGATGTTTCATCATATGTATAAATCAAGTATGGTGAGGAGAGGAAGGCCAGTGGCCGGCAGTGGGAGAGTATGGAGCGAGATGGAACTGGGCCGAAATTCTGCAGATTTTTCTCATCGATGAAAAGCCCGACCTCAATACAGTTTTCTGTTCCCAAAACTACAATCTATTGCAAACAGAGTGCACTAAGTTTGGTAGATTTCAAAAAATGGCATTGTTTACAAAGAGTGCAAGGGCAAATTGAGTTATTGCACACTGTTCAAAGAAGAGATTTGTACTTCCTTTTATACTGGTGTTACTTGCAAATCCGTCCCACCAGCACATGAATGTCCCTCAATTCCAAAAACTGTATCCCTCTGACAGACCTCTGCAGAAACCCACAATGAGCTGTGATAGTGGACTGGTGGAGAGGAACATAGCTGGAGGTAAGACACTCTTGTTACTGTAGTATCATTGTACTTTATATGACCTATGATTTTCCTCACACTCATATAATGTTAATGAAATCATTTTGCTCATATTAGTCAATAACCTAATAGTAACGTGTAACTTTTGTACAATGATAAGTATAAGGATATTATGGATACTGTAATGTATCATTTCCTTTTATTGTTGTCGTAATATAACAAATATAGGCCATATCCCCTGTTTACTGTGACCTACACGTTCTGGTGAAGTACTTTAATATAATACTATTACTTTCATTTCAGTAAAACCTATACATTATTTATATAGCCAGCAGCAGATGGTGGTTTATCTAGGGCAACCTGCGAGGCGTTCAAAAATGTGTTGTGTTTTTTTCGCAGTTGAATATCGCAAGAGACATTTCACCACTTAACGACCTCATTCATCCTCTCCAGCACCATCCCAATATCAACATATTTGAAAAGGATGGGTTTCTTTGTTTTGTTGTCCAACACTACTAACGCTTGCCTGCTCATAGTTGTTTAAAATCACCTGATGCACACCAGATAATGTCATCAGTGTCTCCGGATTGTGTCAAACTTTGCCTGTTCAGTTGGTTAAACATTCAAAAGGCACTCGCACATCTGAGCTATCTTTTTTTTGCAGGTGCCTGGGTACAGTTGAATAAAATGAGAAAAAAAGTAGAAACCCGCAAACAGTTCTTGCTAGTGTCACTGCTCTTTAATAAGCTTTACGTATCGGCCTCACGGCCTTCGTCAGAGCTTTTGTGAGTTAAAAAAATAATAATTGCACCCTTATGTAGACCTAGCCCCGCCCACATCCGCTCCACTCATCGAATGGGGTTGAAGTCGAGGGAAAACAAGTAAGTGCTACCAAATGTAACAATATGCATTTCATAAATATTAGAATAAAGTGTGCACATAAAACGTATTAAACACGTCTGTAAAACCACAATGAGGACATCGACCTACCAAGCAAGTTTTCATAAATCAATGGGTACAGCGCAAGAAAAACGTCAGAGTAATCTGGAATAGGGGCATAATTCATGTTCACATTTACAACATAACATACATAGATAGGCATTTCATCATTAAGTCCTTTAGGAAACAATGTCTGGAGGGTGAAAATCCCCCCAAAATTGTATTTTACTCAGAGTACTATTGATATCACCTCACCTGTTTGATATCTTAACTTTCTCTATGCCACAAAATGTACTGCGACTGGATAATCCCTGTCGTTTCTCCCGATTGAACTTTTGCGTTCACAGAATCTCTGTTTGAGTGAACGAGAGGTTTTTCCTACATAGCACAGCCCACATGGACATTTAATCATGTAGATAACAAAGGTGGTGGAGCACGTAATAATGTCATTCATTTGAGGAAGGCCGTGAGGCCCGATATGTAAAGCTTTTCAAATATCAGTGAATACTATCAAGAGCAGTGTGCGGGTTTCTTAATCTTTCCTCAATTGGTTAAACATGAAATAGTATGTCCAAAGAGCAGAAGTCTATCCACTTTTTCAATTCATTTGTTTTTGGTTTCGACAACATAATCCAGACAAACAGTTTGAGAATCACCGATTATAGGCCCGCCCTTTTCTCAGGCGTTCAGAGGTCTATATGGGAAAGTCTCCCTGTGTTTTACTGAGAAGGACTTCGGGACAGACGACTGAATGTGCTATTATGCTCTGTCTGTTTGGTCTCCAAGGTATTCATATCAAGCAGCATCAACTGAATGACCATGTGAAAGAGTAACTGTTAACATGCCCCATTGAAATACTGTAGATGAAAATAGAATGTGTCGTATGTGAATAGCCTACTTTCCAGTGAAGACTGGTATGTAAATTGTATAGCTGTTTAGAAGGTGAAACAGGTTAGGCTAGTGTTAGTGATGGGCGAGCCCCTCCAAGTGATTGGACGTGAGTGTGAAGGTGAATGACTTCCACTATTGTCTCGGCCAGCTGACCCTGCCACGCTAACCTCTATGAGTGTTTGGCTCTTTTACCACTTCGGCGTCCCAGCCGAACCAGAGGGGATGTGGGACAGTGGGGCCGTGGATCCACCAGAGGAGGAGGGCCGCACCTTCATGCAGGTTCTCAGCGAGAAGTACAGCCCGGAGAACTTCCCGTACCGCCGATGGCCCGGCATGGGCGTGGTGGTAGTGCCAACTCTCCCACAGGGCTCGCCCATGAAAGGTGAGGACTTCAATATGATCCATCCACAGTTTTACCCATTGAACCCTGTTTTAAAAACGCCATTGGCATCCCTGAGTAGGTTCCTTCCTCTTCAGCAGCTCAGTTAAGATGAAGATGAGGATGAGGATTATGATGATTGAGCGATGGTAGAGAGAGGCCAGGTTTACTCAAGTCATTCTGCTCTCTCTCTCTCTCTCTCTCTCTCTCTCTCCAGATCGTTTGAACCTTCCCAGTGTGCTCGTCCTGGCTGGCTGTGGAATCAGCCATGCTGGAGAGCAGAGAGAGATCGCAGCCTTCTGTGCCCACGTGATGGAGCTCGACCTGTCCCAGAACAAGCTCCAGGACTGGCATGAGGTGGGTGGGCTCAACTAGGGTACTCTGTCAAGATGGGAAACATTGAGTACATTTAGTATAAGAATTGGGTACATTTTATAGTAACTTTGTACATTAATTCCTATACCAGTATGCAATCTCACCCATATCCTTGTAGCTAGTTACATGTGTGAATAATTATATTGAGGACGTCACACTAAGTTTGAAGCCACTCCTTTCAGATCAGTAAGATTGTGTCAAACATCCCCAACCTGGACTTCCTCAACCTGAGCTCCAACCCGCTAAGTGAGGTTGTCTTGGAGCCTAGCGGTGCTAAGGCCTTTGCCCGAGTCCGACGCCTGGTCCTCAACAACACTCAAGTGTCCTGGAACACGGTGCTCGTACTAACACGGGAGATGCCTGAGTAAGATCAACCTTGATGCTACACTGCTTTTAAACACCTTTTTTATTTAGCAAAGGCAACTTCTGATTGTTCACTTCTCAAGACGGAAAATGTTGTTTTCCTAAGTCAGCAAGAGGGATTTTGTGTCTTTCTCAAGTATTGTGGACTGGAGAGAGTAGTGAGTGGTTATCTATCATGAGGTCCAGGTTGCAGGCAGCCAACAGTACATTAGAGTAGAAGCATTAAGACAAGTTAATGGTCTATATATAATGGTCTGTGTTGCTCCCTGCCCTGCCCGCCAGGCTGGAAGAGCTGTTCCTGTGCCTTAATGAGTACACCACCGTGTCAGCCTCTACTGTGCCCTGCCCCACACTGCGCCTGCTGCACATCACCGACAACAACCTGCAGGACTGGGCCGAGGTGCGCAAGATTGGGCCCATGTTCCCCGGCCTGGAAACTCTGGTTATGGCCAACTGTAACCTGAGCTCCATTCAGGACTCCGAAGACATGCTGCGGCGCCTCTTCCCCAACCTACGCAGCATCAATCTGCACAACTCAGGTATCAACCAGAGCAGAATATTGGGGTTGTGTCCTTCACTGGCAACTGTCTTTGGATATTTTAAGTGCACCCAATATCCTTATCGCTAACACTCCCCTCTACTTGGTCTGTCTGTCTGTCTGTCTGTCTGTCTGTCTGTCTGTCTGTCTGTCCCCCTCTTCTCCCATTCCCACCATCCTCTTTGACCATCAGTTATCTCAACCGTTTGTGTCAGAGCCAGGGCACAAATGTAAAGATCCTTCTTTTTGACTGCTTATGGAAGTTATGAGTTTTAATCTCATTGACTAATAAGGTGTGTGTGGGTGTGCGGTCTGCTATGCGTCTCTGTGTGTGCCAGGTCTTAACCGATGGGAGGACATAGAGAAGCTGAACCAGTTTCCTAAACTGGAAGATGTGAGGCTGCAGGGGATTCCCTTACTGCAGACCTATACCAACACAGAGCGTCGGAGCCTCATGGTATCACAGTAAGTTTCTCTGGGAGCTACTGGGTGAGTGAGGCAACCACACAGACCTCAACACACAAATGAGTTGAAAGATCTCATTTTTCACTGAGTGCGGTTGCATGCACACAATAATGCGATTTAATGTAGTAGTTTGATTAAAACGTTTACATGCTTTGCAAGAAGAACAATTTCCCTAACAACCCTGTTTATAAGGACACAGGTTACCCGATGGCAATTTTTTTTTTGCCAATCAAAATAAACATTTTACCACAGCCACCTTGTTATTTTTGGGAGGCAGTTTTCTTTCAGAGTTCGGACATTATAAAGTTTGTCTGTGAAAACTACTTCTAAGATGGATACATTCAGTTGTTCCGAACTCACTTCACTCGCGCTAAAGAGGGAGACTCGCTCGGCTGGTGTCGGCACATACACAGATCAAATACACCGCTGGAACACAGATTAAGGTGTTTACATGTCCTAATAATTTGAAAGATTATTCAGTAAACCAGGTGTTTTAATCGGCGTGTGCTGACTTCAATTTTGACCGTACGCCGATTATGATAAGCAGAGTGAGGTGTTTACATGACTACTGCATAATCTTCCTACTGCCATAATCAGTTTAATATCAAATTATTACTGTGCCTGTAAACATACTCACTGTGACATTGCATTAACACAGACACACACACAATACTTCAACAGTGCCATATATCTAGATAGTGAAAAGCTCAACCTTCATCCTCGCAGCCTGCCCTCTGTATCATCGCTCAATGGCAGTGTGGTGACGGACGGGGAGAGAGAGGACTCGGAGAGGTTCTTCATTCGTTACCATGTCGACTACCCAGAGGAGGAGCTACCTTACAGGTGTACAACACTGTGCTTCTCCTTTCACTGATCCAGTGAGACTGCATATATCCATTCAAAAGGATTTGGCACATACTTAACTGGCTTAATTGTAGTATCAGGTGCCTATTAAAATGTGTACATTAAAAATTGAATCTTCACATTCATTAAAAAGAATTACAATAACCTCACCTAACCGTAATGTAAATGTAGTGTGTTTGTGTATTGCTAAACCCGTTTTTACCTGCCGTCCTAGGTATCACTGCCTGGTGACTAAATACGGGAAGCTGGAACCCTTGGCTGAGATCGACCTTCGACCCCGCTGCCACGCCAAGGTGGAGGTGCACTGCGAGGACAAAGTGGAGGAGGTGAGTATCCGCCTGGACCAGACTGTGGCCGAGCTGAAGAAACAGCTGAGGACAGTGGTGCAGCTGTCGGCCAATCAGATGCGTCTTTACTACATCGACAAGGAGTGTGTCTTTGGGCCGGAGGAGATGAAGTACCACACCAGAGCCCTCCACTCCTACAGTATCCAGGACGGGGACGAACTCCTGGTGGTGCCTAAGGCTGGCCGGGGGACTACCACCACTGCCAAACCAATATCAAACCTTAACTCCAAAACCTTAACTCCCCCGCCTTAGAAATAGAATAACTAGAACGGTCCACCTATCATGGCACATTGACTTGAATGGGTAATGCAGTTCTAGTAATTATATTTCTATGCTCATACCCTTCCCCATCCTATTCTTGTCTGAAGAATGCCCTGCACCCCTCCTTACGCCCATCCTATGTTTTACATTCAGTGTGGGACACACTATCAGGAATAACAGCGACTCTGACTCTGATTCTGACTGGCTTGCGTTTCACCTCACAGCACCACACATGCACACACACACCAATTAATCAGAACAAATGTGTCTTGTATGCTGCCCTCGAAAGGTGTGCGTATTATGTGTGACTGAGTCCCCTCTTTGTCTTGGTGTAACGCCTCTGCCCTTGACTCCTAAAAAGGCTATCTTTTGGGGAAGGAGCACAGGAGATATTGCGGAGTACAACCACAGTATCTTTTATCTTTAAGACAATCTCCCATTTGCATACCCTGTGGTGTGCAGAGGATGTTGATGAAAGGATATGGTATACTGCTGTGCCACAGACTCTGTTTTGAGTGTACTAGGTTGATTGTACTGTAGCTAACGATAGTCTTCATCGCGCCGTGTCATTCCACTTCCTCACAAGACCGAGCCATAGTTTTTGATGGGTTATTCTAAGTTAGGTTTAGTTCTCCTATGTTGAATTCAGTAAGATTAGTATTTTTGGAGGATACTTGATATACAAACTCAAATCGTGTTGAGCTTTCAAATGATTTTTCCTTTGGCCAGTTGTATCATAGTGTTTATAGGATATTGATGCCTCTGACTGAAATCATTGATGTACCATAGAGTGCTGCATGAGACTGTTCTTTCCTATGTGTGTTTTTATGTAGTTTGTGTGGATCCTTCCACTGTCTGGGACCGTCCGTACATGTTAAGCCTAAATTACGTTTGAACACCTATTGACGCGTTTGCTTCGGTGCCAGAGCCAAAGTATCTCAGGTCTATTGCAGACAGAGGCTTTGTGTGTTCACCAAAGATTTGTATGAACTCTGTGTACTGTTCATTGCATTGTTGATGCATTTTCCTTGTGTGTGAAGAGGCTCATGCTTGGTGTTATTTTTGTCATTGCGAGGGCAAAGGTCACGATGTCAGTAGCGGTTGTCTGAGACAGCAGAACTAAGGCATTGCTTGGTACTTCACAGCCAAGGGACACCGCCACTTTAAATCCCAATTTACAGGCTGTTTGTTTCCCTGTTGGATCTTAATTTACATCATTTGTTGTACTATGTCATTGTCTGATTTGGAAGACAGTAAAGTATTGGAAGATGCGCTTAGTAGAGCTAGATCTCTCTAAAGATTGGAAACTAGACAATAGCAGCATATTTCATACCGCTTGTTGTATTCATTTAGTCATTACAACATTGTAATGAGCAGTAAGGGTCCGTTATTTTTGGTAGGCATAATATTTCTATGTCGCTTAGATGGCTACTCGGTTACTCTAGACAGCTTCTCTTGGTTAGTGAACCCATGTTTTAATGTAGTCAGTATGCACTGGCAATCAATCAATCAATCAATCAATCAAATGTATTTATAAAGCCCTTTTTACATCAGCCGATGTCACAAAGTGCTATACAGAAACCCGACCTAAGACCCCAAACAGCAAGCAATGCAGATGTAGAAGCACGGTGGCTAGGAAAAACTCCCTAGAAAGGCAGGAACCTAGGAAGAAACCTAGAGAGGAACCAGGGTCTGAGGGGTGGCCAGTCCTCGTTCATAGATGACCAGCAGGGTCAAATAATAATAATCACAGTGGTTGTCGAGGGTGCAACAGGTCAGCACCTCAGGAGTACATGTCAGTTGGCTTTTCATAGCCGATCATTCAGAGTTAGACACAGCAGGTGCGGTAGAGAGAGAGGGTTGAAAAACAGCACGTCCGGGACAAGGTAGCACGTCCGGTGAACAGGTCAGGGTTCTATAGCCGCAGGCAGAACAGTTGAAACTGGAGCAGCAGCACAGCCAGGTGGACTGGAGACAGCAAGGGGTCTTCAGGCCAGGTAGTCCTGAGGCATGGTCTTAGGGCTCAGGTCCTCCGAGAGAGAAAAAGAGAGAGAGAATTAGAGTGAGCATACTTAAATTCACACAGGACACCAGATAAGACAGGGGAAATACCCCAGACATAACAGACTGACCCTAGCCCCCAGACACATAAACGATTGCAGCATAATTACTAGAGGCTGAGACAGGAGGGGTCGGGAGACACTGTGGCCCTGTCCGACTATACCCCCGGACAGAGCCAACCAGGCAGGATATAACCCCACCCACTGGCAGGCACACTAATGCATTAATGTGAATATTGAGAGTGGCACTGTCTAAAGGGATAAAGATTTAATCAAATATAAAGGAATAAAACATTCATCTGATTCTGGAGCCATGGCTCAATGTACATTTAGATAATGTCATATGCCTAGATGTAATGGCTTCCCGTAATTTCTGAAATAATGTTTTAGTGTAGGCAGTAGACACTACTACTAACAATGTGTGACAGAATTGAGAGTGGCACAGTACAGTAATTAAAGGAAAATTGAATCCGCTATAGGCTAATGGTATGCGACAGTCATCTGAGCCCGTTCATCCAGTTCATACTGCAGTGATGCCTTTTATTTCCGTTTCATCATCATCAACATAGCACATTTAAGGATTCTGAATCAAGTTATCAACTTATATCTGCTAGAGTTTGACATGCAGAAATGTGTCATTTTAATGCAATTTTAATGTATAATATTTATTTATTTATTTTTGTGTGACGCTTTCCCTAGTAGTGTCAGCACACACTGAATTGATGCACTAGTTATTTTCATGATCAGTATGTTTTCGGGTAAAGGATTTGTTTAGCATCTATTTCAGGTCACCACCTTACTTTAGTCTGGGTTTAATAGCCAATGCTTTATACTTCATTTATGTGTTATTTGTTTTCCGGAGTAGTACAAATATTTATCGCTGTTGTGGGTTAGTGCCTATCCTGAACCGCAAATTATTTATAAAGCCATTATGCAGCTCCACAATAATCAGGTACAGTACATATATCTCCTGCTGTTCTGTTGTAGGTATGAATCCTTCTGCTTATTCAACCTAACCTTGTGTATTCTCATCATTGTGTAAAAATGTGGGAAGAAGAAAGGGATACTAAAGTAATGTACCACTTACTGTTGTATTGAAGGGAATGGTTTAAATGTGGCAAAAGAATCTGAGGATTTCAGCCACATTACAGGCTAGGTAAACCGGGCAGCTAGCTACATTGAAATTAGCATGATTCTAAACACCTGATATATGTGTGTTCCATGAGTTCAACCAGTATAGAGACTGTTTTCTGATTGTCTGCCTCCTGGATGTAACAATGCTGTCCAAATGTGTTTACTACAGTACATGCAAATGTTTAGAAAAGGTATATTTGTGTGGCATAAATATAAGTATGGAACATGTATCATTCAATGATGGCAGTATGAGTTTGTATGATTGAATGCAATTTAAATGGCAGATGAGCAGATTGACGTAATTCCTCTGAACTCCATATTAGTCACCTGTGTAGAGAAAGATGCATACAAGAATAAACAGTGGTGTTCTTTCTACAGTGTAGTATTCAATTATTCTACTATTACTTTGACTGAGATGTTGAAGACCGATGCTGTCGATGCAGTCATTGCTACCAGCCTCTCTTTTGTTTTGTACAGCTGGCGTATTATGAAGTTGTCTATGGTATTGTTGCCAGTCCCAGTTGTCTTACCTTCCATTGCCTTGATGGAAGTTACAAAAAAAAAATGGCCCCATTTCAGCTCAAATACATTACAACAATGTAAATCCAAATAAATGTGGGGCATTTTTTTTAGGGCATGGGACTTATAGAGGTGCTGCTATGATAATGTTAAAGATTATGTTGGCTTCTAAACCTTTCTTTTGATAAGAGGTGAAAAAACATTCAATGACACAATTTTATATTAATGATTTGTATTATGTGAATGACCTGTGTCCCCCTCCTAAATTCCAAAAAAAAGACAATTGGTCGCTGCAGTGTGAATAACTAGACTGCAAATAACTACATTATTCTTATCCGCTTTGGTAGCTGTGAAACAAACTAAAGGATTTATAACCAAGGGATACACATGCACCTTTTAAATTCATTTTTATTTTTATGTTACCTAGGTAAGTCAGTTAAGAACAAATTCTTATTTGCAATGACGCCCTATGGGATTCCCAGTCACAGCCGGTTGTGATACAGCCTGGATTTGAACCATAGTGTCTGTAGTGATGCCTCTAGCACTGAGATGCAGTGCCCAAGCCCAATGTTTGTCATTGAACATTGCATGAAACATTTTTTCAATATTTAATGGTGTATATTATGTGGTATTACTGAATTCCAAATCTAACATTTTGAAATGTCATAACCACTATGCTTATCGGTAACCATGACATCTATGAACATGTCTGTGGTTATGTGACCAGAGAGACTAGAAAATCTTTGTTGTGACGTAACAGGCTCTCATTATGACACAACGCTGCCCTCTTCTGGATTGTCGAGTTTTATCTTGATTATTTTTTCCGAGCCGTGTGTGGTCTTGGCCACGAACAGCAATCAAGGAAAGGCAAGCAAAGAGAGTCAGAGTGGGGTCTAGAACCCCACGGACGCAATGGGATTTATGATAAAGAGAAAATTGTTTTGCAAGCAGTTGTGTGGGCTATGTCAGATCAGATGTGAACGTGAGTGTGTGGACCTGAATTAGCGTGGGGGTCTTTTTCTCTGTGTGCTGTTTACATCCGTCGCCAAGGTGATCGTGAGGGAGGCGGTCCTCTGCTTTTACGTTCGTGGACAGGAATAAACCAATCCACGACAGCTATTTGCTGAACTAACGTCACAGTTAAAGAGAAAGGTCTGTTACTTGGTCAGCTAAAAACTATTGAAATGCAAAGGCAGTGATAGCTATTTTATGTCAAATGTTATCGGTTCAGCATACCGATATTCAGAACTGCGGTCTAACGACGCCGATAGGCCAGCTAGAAGCCACTTTGGGGACGCTCTGCCAGTCGGACTGACAACAGACGGGATGATCTCAGACTGGGGGTGAGTGAAGAATGCAGTGGCCACTGGCCAGTGGCTGCAGGCAAACCTTGGAACAGTTGATTTCTTGCCACTCTGATAGTTTATCTAAAATGTGTATGCTTCAATCTCGTAGTATGAATGCAGCTAAGCTAAAAACCGGTGGTCTTGAGTCACAATCAGATGCTTAGCTAAAAAGAAACCCGTCCCTTGTAATAAAAAATACACGCCCGCGCTCTGACTCGTTCGCGCGCACACTCTGCTAACACGTTAGCTAGCCTAGCTAGCCAACTTGCTTGCCCTGGGACTGGTAGTGAGTGATATGTGGTTCTAGCCAACTGCTGCGGTATAGAAACTCCGGGAGCTGCTAGCCCCTAGTGTATTGGCGGTTAGTCCATAAACTGTGCCCCCGTACAGTACACCCACGCCCTTCCCTGCACTCAAAGTAGCTCATCAGCCCAGGGTTTCAGTTTTCATCACTCAACTATCTATTATGTGATATGCATTTCAAACCGGACAGTGTAATATTGCGGAAGAACTACCCCCATTCTTAAAACAGTCCTAACACAAGTTATGACAATAGCTGCCTGTTTGTATCCTAATGGTGTCATACACCCGTTATAATATAAATATAATGTCTAGTTTTAATAAAAACTAGCCATGGTTAGTTGTTGATAATCAATGTGTAAATTAGTATTTTTTCCACTTTTGGATGAAACTGGACATTTCACTGACTTCCATTCCTTGTAGGTGTACAATGAAAACCCCTTTAGATAACAGAGAGAGCACATCCCAGTGGTTGCTGCTGGCCTACACAGCGTGGCCTATTCGTGGCCTATAAAAAACCTTAATGCTAATCCTTTAAGAGCAAATTGGAATGCCAATGAGTGTTGAGTGACCTGTGGAGGTCATAGGCAACTGCTTTATTTACCGTCTCTGTAACTTGATCTCTGGCATTCTGGATCGCTGTGCTCATACAATCCCTCCCTGGCTCCTCTCACTCTGGAGCCACAGCCTCCTATGCAGCACCCTACCCTGCCTGTCCGCTTGATACGCCACTGGTGAGCCTCTTCACCAATTTGCACTTTGTTTCCCTTTTTACGAGGGTACCTTTCTGTTATTTTCCCTGACAATCATTGTGTTTTGTTGGCTGTTGGTAGCCTAGGCCTACTGTTTGTTCATTTTGCTTATCCATCTTTTGTTTTGTTGAAGAGACAAGGGATATTGTTTCTCCGAAAATCATCTTGAGACCTATTTATTCATTGGCAATTTTCTGTTGACTGTTACTAGACCTATTCCTTGAACTCTGGCTGTGCAAGTGTTGTGGGGACACAGGTCTGTTGGTATGGTGTGTTTGGACCATATTGCGATGCAAGTGCTGGATTATTAAACTACTCAACAAGTACAGAATGTCTGAAACAGGACTTTAAATAGGAAGGCAAAATCTTTTTTCCTGAAACCATATTTTCAAGGAAGATCATTTTTGTGGATTTGATAACAAGCACTGAAGAATAGTCTACAGTCATTATGCATTTTTTTTTGTATTATAGCTGAACCTAAAATACTGAGAACTTGTTGACTGGAGGCCTGTGGTGAAAGATCACTTGGACCTATTTCTGTGCCTGTCAAGTGATGCAGTTGATGAGGAGGCATGAGATGTGGCCTAGGCTACTTTAGGCTTCCGGTAGATTGTTTTGTTATGGGATGTTTTGCTCCTCCCATAAAGCAGTCATAGAGCAGTGTTGTTTTAATGCAATTCATTGAATTCTGTGTATATTGACGAGGATAATTGGACATTATCAAATCAGTAATGTTATACAATTCATGTTCTAATGGCTCAATATCGATCTGCTAGCCTCAATGCAGTGGTATCCAACAAAGTCCACATTAGCTAGACTGCAAATCCATTACCTTAGTCATTTTCGCCCAGGTAATGTCCGCATGGCTATGTGATGTGTGTCTCTCATTGGATTGTGTCTCTGTCTCCCCACAGGTCTGATCAGTGAGAAGTCCCTGTGACTGTGTCTGTGAGGTACATTAGGATGAGCAGGCTCCACTCTATCGCTGCCTGCGGGGATTGAGAGACACCGCTCTATACACAGCAGGTAATCATAAATGAACAAATACACGCGCTGTCAGCAATCAGCATGCATCTCACAAATGCGATGAAAGGCAATACTTTCTTAAGTACTTTTCTGATGGTACTGAGTACTGAAAACATGTTCAAAGGATGCAGTGGCTCACAAGGCAGTTGCTACATCCATTTTTTTTACTTATAACTTGATTGTTATTCGCTGCAACTCCCTTACGGACTCAGGAGAGGAGAAGGACACATGGCTCTCAACCTCCGAAACACAAGCCTGCCAAGCCACACTGCTTCTTGACACACTGCTCGCTTAACCCGGAAGCCAAACACACCAAGTTGTCTGAGGAAACACCTCCACCTTGTCCCATCACGCTGCTAGAGCGTGATGGGACAAAGAAATCTCGGGTAGCCAAACGCTCCCCTTACCCGGACGACGCAGACCAATTGTGCACAGGCCAAGGGGTCTCCCGGTCACACCTGGCTGTGACACAGCCTGGGATCGAACCCGGGTCTGTAGTGACGTCTCAAGCACTGCGAGGCAGTGCCTTAGACCTCTGCGCCACTCGGGATGGTGAAGAATATTACTTAAATGCCTCATGAGCTTAGTTCAACAGTCGTACCTCATCAGGACCCCAAATATAAGCTTGTTTGTAAACAAATTAAATGTAAACAAACTGTATATAGCCCCAAAACATGGTTAAAACTATCATTTTGATATAATTGGTGGTCGCACCTTGCATCCATAGCTTTGTCAATGAACCAACCCCACTTCTCAGCTTTTTGTCAAAACAGGGGTGGCGAAGACACTTTGTTATTGTTTCTACTGCTGATTACCGCTTTAAAGGAGACACAACGTTTGAGTTGACTCTTTTCCCATAAGTATTCAGTACAGAACAACATTTTACACAGTGGCATAGAGCACAGATTGATGGTGTTTAAAATAGTAATGATGTCTAATTGAGCTAATCTTTAGGCCAATGAATAAATGAATAAGGAATGAATTCACTTACAGCAGAGATTGGAGCATCAATCACGCACACATATTGCCCTTTTGGTGGGTCACTTTTAGCTAATGCTCTCATCTGAGGTACAAACAGAAGAAACGGTTGATATAACTAAATAGTCCTATCTCTCAGCTGATATCAGAGTAGAATCTTTACATGCCTATGGTACACTGTAAAAAAGCCAACTTAACCAATTTGCTCAATCAGCATTATTCTGTGAGTTGGGTAGACTTCCGAAGGACAGGAAATGGAGCTAATGTGTGAAAGTTTGCTCACAGTGAGGTCAATGTATAAAAACTTGTTGAGTCAAATGACAAATTCATCTTTGGAAGGTATGTTGGTTCAGCTTGGCTATATGCCCAAATGTTTAGCAAACTCACAATGCTATTGCAACTGGTTGCCTTACAATTGTACTTTGAATCAACAAACTCAGCTTGAAGTGAGCTGAATTTGAACAAGCTTGTTGAGTAAAATTACAAATGTATGTTTTCTCAAAATCACTCAAAGCCATAACCATCATTATCATATTTCCCATCATGCTCTATTGCAGGTTGCTTTTCAGAATTGTTTATTTCAATACCTGTATTTTTGCATGTACATTGATTGGTTGAATAATATTATGCAACACAAACATAAATATCATACATTTATATAAACAAATTGAATCTGTCAGTAATTTGACTAAGGTAGTCTCAATAATCAGTCTTCCCTACCCTGGCAGTCATTCTAAATGCAGGTGATTAAAAGCTCCAATTGTTGGATATTATGTTGAATTGTATGTTTGCTCAAGCTAAAATGTACCTACAATTCAAATTCGGAATGTCTGTTGGTTCAAGCTATATGCCCAAATGTTGAGCAAACTCACAATCCTATTGCAGCTGGTTGCCTTGCAATTGTACATTGAATCAACATAGTTTTTTTTGTGCATTGCGTTCTGATGTAGACTCGGCTGGCATGGACAGTTTGGTGCGATTGCCGTTGGGCCGAGTTAGGGCTTTGGCGTCAGTGCAGCCCTCACAGACACGAGTCTCTTTATCTGCTCACATTTCAGGGTAAATATAGCTCCCCCTAAGATCCAACCAACAAGGTACATTACGTGCACTGATTTCTAACAGTATTCCTATGTGAATTTGGTGACCTTATATGAACTCAGCAAATAAAGAAACGTCCTCTCACTGTCAACTGTGTTTATTTTCAGCAAATTTAACATGTGTAAATATTTGTATGAACATAACAAGATTCAACAACTGAGACATAAATTGAACAAGTTCCACAGACATGTGACGAACAGAAATGATATAATGTGTCCCTGAAGAAATGGGGCCGTACTGCTCGTTCTGTGCGTGATTTCCTGCAAGACAGGGATGTCAGTGTTCTGCCATGGCCAACGAAGAGCCCGGATCTCAATCCCATTGAGCAATTATGGGACCTGTTGGATCTAAGGGTGAGGGCTAGGGCCATCCCCCCCAGAAATGTCCGGGAACTTGCAGGTCCCCCTTTGTTCAGGGACACATTATATAATTTCTGTTAGTCACATGTCTGTGGAACTTGTTCAGTTTATGTCTCAGTTGTTGAATCTTGTTATGTTCATACAAATATTTACACATGTTAAGTTTGCCGAAAATAAACACGGTTGACAGTGGGAGGACGTTTCTTTTTTTGCTGAGTTTATATATGATTAAATGTTGTTATGGCACAGATTCACAGGGATTGTGCATTTTAGGAGGTAGAAAAACACACGGTAGACTTTCAGTATCTATATCGGTGACGTGCCATAGCTAAGGTAGATAATAATATAGGCTAGTAGGTGAGGAGCATTATATTGCTAGCTAGCTAGCTTGTTTGAGTTACTGTGCCACACTGTCCTGTTATGGTGGCCTGTCTTGATCCCTCTCTGTCAGACTCGGCTACTGGACTTTTTTCACTTGTTTCAGTTGAGGCGCAGGCCTTGTGACTGTTTTTGGTAAGTGTCAGGCGATCTACTTCGCTATGAGAGCATGAGCATTTTGAAACCCTCTACAGACCTGCGGTAGGCAGTGCTAGGTACCGCCCTGTCCACAGAACCCACAATTTGCGTTAGCACAACACTTTTCACCTGCCTCCCCTCCCAGCACTCCACAGAGAGTCCACGCTGATCTGACATTCTAACATGCAATGTCACGCTGGGTGTAACAGAGCGTTCCTGCGTCGTCACACATTCTATAACCCCTGTTAGGCTGCGAGATCAGAATAACACAGTTACACTGTCATCAGTGGGAGAAGTAGGGATGGACCGAATGTGTGAAAGAGTGGCTCAGTGTGAGGTTTCAGGGTGTAGGCCCTATTCAATTATATAGCCTACACCTGCTTGGGAATCACTGGATTTTCCAGGTAATGATGGTAACAGGAATATATCGTCTTTGGGGAGTAAACTTGGATTAGGCCTATAGATTGAAAAGGCAATCCGCCCTTTCTGTATGCTCATCTACTGGTCCCTAGGCTATAGCTAGATGGACCTTATATTACTGCAGGGCAAGGGAATCAGGAAGTCAATGGGATCAGTGCAACACCGGCTTTGACACAGATTGTGTGGCGGTCAAATGATGCTAGTTGCCGTGTAGTCATGGAAACCAGCGTTTAGTAGAGCCTTTGGGGATGCTGAGATGGAGGGCAACCAGCAGATTTGTGTGTTTTCTGGTTTCAGAAGTGAATAACGTAATAGTGCCATGCTGCCGTCATCTTACAAATCCCATGTCCATTTAGGCTGTACTCCCCATGGATGGATGTTGTTCGCGACTCTCTTTTCAAGTGGCCGCCAGGCACGCCTGAACTTGCCTCAGTCAGGGCCCTCATTTATTGGACGAGACACCTGCAGTAGCCTAAATGATGTTGTGTATGTTAATAGGGAGGGCAATTAGGAATGTGTGGAAGTAGTTGCCAGGGGTCACAAGTACAATCACTCTCTCTCTGGTTATTATTCAAATAGACATGTCCAGATTTGCCTCGCAGTGCAAGTTATTTGGTCGTGTGGTGGAGGTAGTGCTCTGTGTTTGTTACCCTCCGCTCTCTTTTGTATTTGAAGACATTTCTACGTGGCCAAAGTGGATTCTGACCCTCCTGTAGGCGGCCTGTCGCCACATGCCAGGTCTGCTCACGTGGACATCCGTTAGATCAGGGTTGCCTATTTCAACAACACACGAAGAGAGGTTGACTTTCCAACATGAATCCCAGGGAGAACAGAGAACCACAAACAAGGTACAGTATGTCAACCTAGTCCGGGACCTAGGCTTTGTCATAGTACTGCTGTTTTATTTAGAGACGGCGGGGAGGAAGAAAAGAGATGGACAAAACAATAGTGAGGCAGACTTGAGGTACTGGCCCATGTTTACAGCGGTGTTCCTTCTACAGTCCAGCCATCTTTGCGCAGGATACATGGCGAAATGGTAGGCCAGTTATACCTACATATCCACTGTGGGGTTTTGGTGAGAGCCTAAGCAAGGCTAGTATGGGCATGGCCTTGCTAAGCTAACCCGGCAGTAGTGCTCCAGAGCCTGAGCAGCCCGGCTGGGTTTAGCTAGCTGCACAGAGCTGTATGTCTTTGCCTGACTTCAGTGCTCTGCCTTCTCCAGATCCATATGCTGAATTATTGATGCCCCTGTGGCCTGGAATGAGAGAGAGAGGAGGAGGAGGAGGAGAGAGAGAGAGAGAGAGAGAGAGAGAGAGAGAGAGAGAGAGAGAGAGAGAGAGATTAAAGAAACAGGAGCCTCCCCCACTGAACCCAACACGGATCGACAACACCAGATACTTTTATTTATTCAGATGCTGCACTGCCTTGTGAACAAGAGCCCTGTCTCTCCTCGGGAACAGACTGTGCCACCAGAAACATTCGGTGCTTCGTTGACGGGGACTCTCCCGTTACAGGATGCCCAGGGGTGCGTTCAGCCGGCCACAACGTTGTGCTCTGCAACCCATCGCTACGACAGTACATCACATTACCAAGCATGACTTTCCAGTTGGTTGCGTGAGCAGTGTTTCAGTGTGCTACTTCAGTTTGAATACTGATGACACAGCTGATATTGTGTAATGTGTTCCAAGGAGGGTCACATGCCGTTGCTTGTCGAATATCTGCATCCTGTACACGAGTAAAACCTCAGTCTCGAGCAATGAGCCATTCTATATTCAGCCTTTTGATAAATAGTGCACCTATATGTTAAGAGTTGGACTTTGACCTAGTGACCTATGGCATCCTACCTGTTTCGTGATCAGATGAGACTAACCCATAAAACTAAGATGGAGCCGATCTGATATAAAATATACCATTTAATTTAGTGCTTTTAGTGCTTATAAAGATTCAAATGTTGCTAAATAAGTTTTCATTTTTGGAAATCAAGTTGTTCCGGCTCACAGTCTGAAGACAGAAACACACTGATTTCTGCTCTCTCTCTTGTCTTGCAGTCGATGCGGTCTTCCACCGCATCACCCGTGGCTGAGAATCCAGCATGTCTCGCGTCTCCACCACCGCCAAGCGCTACACCGGCTCCTCCTATACCAGTACCTATAGTTCCTATGGCTCCTCCCTGACGCCATCCTCCCTCAGCTCCTACACCTCCGACCGGGACAGGCTGCCCTCCTACAGGAGCAACGCTGCCTCCTCCTCGGGCTATTCCTCCTCCAGCTACCTGAGCAGCGCTGCCAGCCGCGCCCGCAACTACAGCACCTCCTTGGAGCTCGACCGGGGCCGGCCCATCCCCCGCACTGACCTCCTGAGCAGCAGCAGCCGGCGCAGCGAGAGCCTGAGCCGCACCCCGGTGAAGACCTATGGCTCGTCGGGCCTGAGCGGCGGCTCCGGTTACACTGGCTACAGCAGCTACTCCTCGTCCACCACGCCCAGCCGCTCCAGCTACCTCTCCTCGTCGCCTGGCGCCTCCAGCATCTCCCTCAGCCGCCGGAGGTCGTCGAGCCAGAGTGACCTGACGCGGGACCTGTCGTCCCTGGGCCTCAACGAGCCCACGTCCCCTTCCTCCTCCTCCTCCTCGAGCGCCCTGAGGGGTTACCGGAGCAGGGCCAGCGATGTGGCCGACTCCTACAACAGCAGCCTGCAGAGCTCCAGCTATGGCCTGTCCCACAGCGCCACGCAGGAGGCCTTAAGCAGCAGCAGCCTGAAGAGCGGTGGTGGTAGCCGCTTCACCTCCTCCTACGAGAGGAGCGACAGCAGCAACGGACGACCCAGCTCCCCCACCAGGGACTCCCCGGTAAGACCAGTGTTCTTCTGTTTGCTTAACGTTTTGCTGTGTTCTCCGATTTAGATCTCAGGCCACTGACATGACTTACTGCCACCATGTGGGGGGGCTCATGGTCAGTACAGCTGCTCTGCACTAAGGTCCTGTGTTGAGGAACACAGTCACTCACTGGCTTAGGGCAACAATAGGCTCATATGATGGGAACACTGTCACTCACTGCACAGTATAAAGTAGGTATTTTGACAATTGTTTCAGTATTCATTCATTCATACAGTATTGATGTATAAAATGCAGCCATGTCAGCTATCTATATTAGGTATATTTTCCATAAAAAAGGAAATTCATCTTACAGAGACAACATGCTTAAAGAAATCTCCATGCCCCTGTATGTAAGATTGTAAACATGCCTGTTGCCATAGCTCCCATAAGGTCCTCAGAAATGCAATTTATTTTCTCCCTATGATGATGAATCAGGAAGTTCCTCAGTGAGGCCGTAGCTATAGCCTGGTCCCAGATCTGTTTGTGCTGCATTGCCAACTCCTATGGGTCCTGCATGTTTGATGTGACAATGACCATATGGGTTGGCAAGGCCCTGGGAACAGGCTAGACAAAGAGGCTGTGCGTCTGTCTGTGTGTCACTATATATGTTTCGATGAACTTGTCCAGTGATTTCTTTTGTTGACATTTAGAAAGTGGGCATAGAAAATAGATGCGACAATTGCCTACTAGGCTACTAGGGTGCGTGTCCATTTAACTATCTTGTGTAATGATGTCACACAAACAACCACAAATTACCCATTTTAGGCTAATTGAGCATTAATAAATTGGCGACAGCCAGTATGCCATCCCACCTATCATGTCTCAGGTAGACTGCGAAAGCCAGCATGGATAGAATGCAGTCATTTACAAATATTTGCCATATTCTAATAATTCTCATGTGCCAACGTATTGCCATGGTCCATGTCACAGTGAAACTGGCGCTCCTGTATATCTGAAATAGTTGAATGGTGAAACTTGCCAGGCAACCAGAAAAACAAGGCGAAGCAATTCAGGCCTTGAAAGTCAGGACAATCATTGCCCTGCAAAGAAACACATTTTTTGTTGTTGAATGAATCGATTTTGCAAACAGTAGGCATGTAAAATGAAATGCGGACCGGAGCTTATTAGTTAGTTACATGATTACATCACATGTACCTTCAAAAGTATTCAGGAATCATCATTTTGGTCGAAAATAAAGAAAGGTAGACAAAATAAAAATACACCCCTGTGGAAAGGATTTTTTTCCCCCGACATTGCTTTTGTTGAATAAACCTGGGTCAGTGGAAACCTGCATACTGACTGTCAGAGAGGCAGGTGTACCGTTGACTAGACTCCTTGTGTTCCCTCTGTGACGCATGGAGAGTAATGACATCTGGGGGAGTGGCTGGCCTGGCTATCCTCCTCTCCCTGTCCTTAGAGAGCGGAGTGTGAATGAACCCACTTACGGGATTAGCCCTGATTACTGACCACTGTGGGAAGGAGAAGTAGGAGGACATTTGTTTCACAACCGGGCAAGCCGATCTCTTTGACAAGGCTGTTTTGTTGTTGGTGTGAAGCTGCTTTCGCAACATCTATCACAATCAGCATCAGGCAGGCAAACAGGCTGTTGATGTGCTGTAATGAAACTCTTCAGTGAAAGATGCATCGAGACTAACCGTTGCTTGCCACCATCTCTGAATTACCGAAGCCACTCGCAAGTGGTACGGAATGTTCTCTGTAATTAACAGTCACCAGTCAATGAGGGAATGCCTCTCCTGTACGTGGAACATTGGAACTGGGTTGCCTATTGGGGCCAAGAGGTTGAGATTTTTCTCTTAATGTCACGAGAGAATTTCCTGAGCCCTGGGCTCGAATGTTCTCATCAAGTCATTTTAATTATCCTTCCTAATTCGTATAATGTTCCACCCGGACCGGTTTAGAGCAGGGAGTTTATACAGTAAATCCCCTTACCATGACAGGAGAGTAGGCAGGTGCCCAGAGCAGGTGAAGTAAGGACTATGTGTGCCAACTTTGTCTGAGAACTGTGATTGCGCTTTATGGGAAGGGGGGGGGGGGGGGGTTGATTTAGGAGATAGGGGCTCAACTCAATCTTACTCTTGCAAAAAGAGGTTTCTAACCGCAATGGTCTTTCCTGGTTAAATAAAGGTTAGCATCAATAAATATCTGCGTTGAATCTTCGTCCCGACTGTCAGGCATCCCTGTGGGCTGAGTCACAACGGTTTGTCAGCTCATCCACTCCACGTGGTGCAAGGAAAGCCTTTGTTCTCGGGTATGGATCCGGAGGAGTTTTTATGGAGTCATGTTTGGAGGAATGTGTTGGGTCATGCCTCGGAGAAACCAGTCGGACCAGCAGCTTCTCATCAGAGCAGCTCTCTCCCAGGCTGAGTGATGGAAGGTCAGGATGGGAGAAAGGAGGTTGTGTAGGTCAAGTACACTGTGGTATTGATCGTTCTAGGAAGACATGATTTTTCTCTCGAAGACATCTGATTATTCACCTCTCTCTCATTGATAAACAAGCTGTTGTGTTTGACACAAGCACCAGAAGGCAACTGGCGTAGCTGCTTTCTTTAACGAGGTTTCCATTTATGAATTGCCTGACGCATGGAAAAAGTCACGACAGTGCGGATGGAAACAGGACATTTCGCTACAGTTTCATAATTGTCGATAAACAATTTGTTCTCCCGACATGGTGGGACCTTTTTGTCAGGTAAAATGAATTATGCGAGAAATTAAGGTGGACACACCTTTATGCGCAAATATTGATATAATAAGCACCATGTCAAAGTAAACCTGGAGTTACGCGATGGCATGTTGTTTGTTCCTCCCACTACGATTTGGGAAAGCATGCAGTTTATTAGGCTACAGATGAACTTTTTTGAAGAACTTCACAGGGTGGTGAAAGTGAATGGTGATGAGCATGATGCTTCTTTCCAGTAAATATCGAGAGTCTTATTCTGGTGACATGATGATTGATGCTTGGCTGCCGTTTGACAAATACAAATGGTCTCGCTCTTATCAGTGATAATCTCATCGTCATGTAGGCTAGCCTACCCACACTGTATCTGCAAGCTCCTGGCTAGAGAGCAGGTGCCAAGACCAGTATATAACGCAACAGTTTTTGTGACAAAACCATCGGTAGAGTTGAAAATGCGATGCATTTTTTATTTAGTACATGAGATCTTAACTGCAAAAGTTATTTTCATGTGCACTACGTCATCACGCACAGTTGGTTGGAAATGTCTCTTGTGGGAAAATGTTTTATATTCACATGAAAATCTGTCGCTAAGTAGAGGGAAACCTAGCTAATGATACCAATCAATCAAATGTATTTTTTAAAGACCTTTTCTCTTGTTAAGGTCAATAACATCATGAACTTTCCCCTTTACCAGGACATTTTAGCCAAAAACCTGGTTGCCTCTGTCAGGAGGCTGAAACTTGGCCACAAGTGGACCTTCCAGCAAGACAATAACCCCAAGCACACATCAAATTCCACAACAACAACAAAAATGTATAGACCACAAAGAGACGTTTTGCAATGGCCGTCTCAGTTTCCGGACTTGAACTGCATTGAAAACCTGTGGTTTGAATTGAAGAGGGCAGGCCATAAACGCTGACGAAGGATATCAAGGATCAGGAAAGATTAGGTATGGAGGAATGGTCTAAGATCCTTCCCAGTGTGTTCTTTCAATCTCAGAAAACATTTTAGAAAAAGGCTCAGTGTCGTTATCCTTGCAAGGAAGAAGGTGCTAGAGTATTGAAAACAGGGGTGCTAATGGTCGGAGGACACCGTAGCCCCGTTCAAAGTTACCCCTGGACGGGGCAAAAAATGCCGATATAACCCCACCCACTTTGCCAAATCACAGCCCCCACACCACTTAACGAGCAACTGCCCCTAAAAAACTACTTCTCATTTAGAATACAGCCTATGTGGCATCGATGTGAGTCAGAAACATTTATTCTACTGTCAAAATTGACTACAAAGTGAAAATAGGATAATTTTCAGAGTTTTGTGAGAATTGTGGTCGTGACTGCATCACAATGTAAATTAAGGTTGTGTTTGTTTCAATCCCGCCCATCTACCCTCAGCTGGCAGCACACAAGTAATCATCAATTCGGACTGCAGCAGCCTATGGGGCTAATTAGGACCATTGGTAAATTACACAATATACATAGGACAATATGTTAAAATTCCAATAGCTCCAAATTTCAATGACTTAAAAACCTCAAACCAATGATAAATTGTAGAAATTCATATACATATATTAAAAGCATTTAATGAAAAAAATAAAAGGTGTGCAATCTGAAAATATTGTCTCATTTATGTTGTGTAATTTATTGGTGGTCCCTAACTAGCCCAGAGATAGACTATCCAAAATCAAACCAACTTTGCCACGGTTGCACACCAGCCGGCTGAAGCTAATTGGCTAAATAATTTGGTTAACTCTTCCCACCTGCGAACACACACACACATCAAACCACACCCCGAAACAAACTCACGTTTGAATTCAGCATTTCTTAATGAACCACATCTAAAAAGAGTCAAAATCACCAAGTGCAGTCGCCCTTTAAGGGATATCAACAGACCATTTACTTACTACCCTGAGACAAGGCTGAGTATAACCCACAAAGATCTCCCCCACCGCATGAACCTGAGGGAGCGCAAATCCGGACAGGACGGTTACGTCAGTAACTCAACCCACCCAAGGGAGTCGAGTATAGCGGGGAAAGGCCTGGCATGAAGAGATGCACTCTGCTAGGGATGGCATGGTTGAGCGCGAGCAAGCTAGTGACTCACGCCCCCATAATAAGGTCAGAGGTAGAGAATCCCAATGGAGAGTAGGGTGGTTCGTCACTACAATGCCTTGCCATTCACCTTCGCTCCCCTGGGCCAGACTATACTCAATCATCGGGCCTACTGAAGAGATGAGATGAGTCTTCAGTAAAGACTGAGACTGCGTCTCTGACATGGATCGGCAGACCATTCCATAAAAGAGGAGCTCTAAAGGAGAAAGCCCTGCCTCCAGCTGTTTGCTTAGAAATTCTAGGAACAATAAGGAATCTTATTGACCGTAGCATACGGTACAAGCAAGTCCATGCAATGCTTTGTAGGTTAACAGTCAAACCTTGAAATCAGCCCTAGCCTTAACAGGAAGACGGCAGAGAGGCTAGCACTGGAATAATACTGTATGATTCTAACAGCCGTGTTTTGCACTAGCTGAAGTTTATTTGGCGCCTTATCCATGTAGCCGGAGAGTAGAGCATTGCGTTAATCTAATCTTGAAGTGGCAAAAACGTGGATTAGCTTTTCTGCATCATTTTTGAGATACATTTTCTGTTTTTTGCAACGTTACGAAGATGGGGAAAAAGCTGGTCTTGAAATATTTTTCATTCGTTCGTCAAAAGAGAGATCAGGGTCCAGAATCAGAGTAACAACGAGATCCTTCACAAATACTGATTCAAAGGTACACTTCATGTGTTAGACTGAAACCGTTCCTAATTAAGAGAATCAGAGGTGGGTAGGATGACATGTGATTGGGTGTCACTGCCTGTGACTAGCAAGCTGCATTGTAAAATAGGCGTCAGTGCCTATTATACTGCGTGTCCTTGGGAGTCGATCCACATAGGCCTACTGCATAGGATTTGTGTTCATCATCACAAAGCTGACTGACCGACGAACCATGGGAAAACATTGTGAAGGAAATGCCCAGTTAGTCTAAACAAAGGCTTTTGTGACGCCATCCTGATCTCACGTCATGCCATTTTAGGTCATCCAGCCAGGCACGGCCAGGCAAACGGTTTAATCCCAAAGCTCAGTGCTGCCAGCTGTTGCACACTACCCAGTGCCCTGGGTTGTCTTCATTAAGGCACACTGTAGCAAAATGCTCTGCAACGGGAAACGAAAATGAGCGTTTCTTATCGGTCAAGTTCAGGTACTCCCTCCCTAATCTAGTTAGTTTTCTTCCATTTGTAGCATAATGAATATGACCCCAATACACAGCTCCTAGTTACAACGAACAATGGCATCGACATTAGAAGTGGCACTGAGAAAAATAGCTCCGTTATTTTCCCGAACCCAAATGAACTCGTGTTCCACGCCAACTCACTAGTGTGGTGGCGTCTAACTCCAAACGACCTTGTGGCAGTGGCCCTAGAAGTAGCCCTGGCAATAAAGTCAACTCCATCATCCTATCTCTTTACCCCGGGACGAGCTAGCTGGCACAGTCCTGGACACAGTAATAATAGCGCTGTGTAGTGCTGCCTTCATTGCACAGCCTACTGTTCTGTCTTTATACTGTGCTGTAGTCTGGGGTGGACAAACCTGGGATTTTACAATGGAATCAGTTAAATGAAGAAAAAAAAAGTGATTTAAAAAGTAGGCCCACCCCGTGCAAAAGGGTTTGATCAGTTAGAGAAGTAGCCTAAAAGCTAGGCTATCACCCTTAGCGCTACGTTTTAGTTACATAGGCCTACTGTGTTTTATAACCTTTTTCTCTTTACCTCAGAGGGCTAGGGGGGGTTTTGTTTGGGTGGCTGAATTAGTGGCCCGGGTAATTACAACGGGTATTAAACACACTTTCAGAACCGTTATACAACCCCCTCCCCCCCAGGCATCCCATTATGTGTCCGCAACTCTGCATCAGTGATGCCAGCCTTTCACACGTGGGTGAAATTTGTCTGACGTTTGTTTCTTGGTTGCTTTATTCTATGTCTAGACTCGTGCGGAATCAACAGTATGTTTGTTGCATGTCTGCCACCTTGTTCAGTCGCCTACAGTAGTATAACGCTTTGATGAAAATGTAACGCCAGTCTGGTGACCTGCTGAATTTGATTGGGGAGTGGATTCGAACAGTTCAGTACGTTGCCAAACTGTATCAGTACTCTACTTGGCACTGAGAACAGCAGGCCTTTTGTGATGAAGGGATTTTAAGTGCAACGATGACCGTTCAGAACGTATTCCTCTGTTCCGTTACAATCAGTGCCCGCAGAATGATGAGTAGCCTAAATATCAACAGAAACACAAAGTCCTTTTCATTAACGTTGTGTGCTGTACTTGAGTGATTGTTGCATTTAGCCGAGTTTCAAAACTTTGAAATGTATCCTAGCCTAGCTTTAGGCTGAACTACGGGATTTACTTTCCTTTTTGGTTGTGCTAACCAATTTGGGCGTTTGCTTGAACAAATGAGTCTCCTTGATATGCCCTTTATCTAGGAAATGTGGTTGGCAGATGTTCATTGATTTGCCTAGCTAACTAGGTCTTTAGCTCAGAAGTCAAAATACAAAAATGGATTTCTTTGTCGGATTTTGTAGTTTGCTATCCTTTAGGCTTTGTGTTTTCTTCCGTCTCCCCTGAAGGTGGGATTGTTACGCACACACACGCACGCACGCACACACACACACACACACACACACACACACACTCAGCCTGGTAAATAATGGAATGTGTTCCTTGGCTGTTTGTTGTGTACACATGCTAGGTCACAAGACTGAGCTGGGGACTGCCCTCTCTCTTTACCATTTTCGCCTACACATCACTTCAATGAAACAGTAAGTACAACAATGTACCTCCACTCTTGACTCACATGTGACTTTCTGCCCTATTGATGTTTTGTTCTGAAACTAAAATATTCGACTGAACCTTTATCCAGGTTAGTCTCATTGAGATCAAATCTATTTTGATGTTTTGTTCTAAAAAAGAAATATTTGATTGAACCTTTATTTATCCAGGTTAGTCTCATTGAGATCAAATACATTTTTCAAGAGAGACCTGGTCCAAACCAAACAGCAGCAGTAGTAGGGGGGGAACAATGTTTCAGACAAATATCCGACATAACAACTTACAGATCTAGACACCATAAAGAGCATTTAGATGTGGACGACACATACAGTTACAATTACAGAAACATGCAAGCGTCATAGACGCAATGCTCATGGCGTTTCATTAGGTTAGTCTAGTACAATTTAGCTCAGTTGAGCAGGAGTCACGTCACAGCCAGCGATGCTTTCGGTAGGACTTGTGAATTTACTGCCACGTTGCTTCTAGATCAGGAGCACGTCACAATTACGGAGGAAGACGTTTCTAAAGACCAACGGCTAAGGGAGTAGCTGTGGCAGCATGAATAATCTATGCCAGTGTTGTTACATTTTAGTAGACCCATTTAGTAGATCATTTCATATGGAATCAAGGTAATAGTCTAGGTAGCCTATATTGGTGATACAGCCTATATCCAGGATATAGGCCTATATCCAGCCTATATCCAGGCTGTATCACAACCGGCCGTGATCGGGAGTCCTATAGGACAGAGCGCAATTGGCCCAGCGTTGTCCGGGTTTGGCCACTGTAGGCCGTCATTGTAAAATAAGAATTTGTTCTTAACTGACTTGCCTAGTTAAATAAAGGTTACTTTTTAAATTTTTTTTATCAACATTTAAATATAGGTGGGCAGGCCTCTAGGCAGCAGTCTGCTGTTCATACTAGACCTATGCTACTTTCTGTAGCCATTATCATACTCTGACCAAGGCTAACTTTAGTTGATGGCTGATGATGTTTAGATCTCGATTCATTTTCACGCCTGCGTCACAATGTCTCCTGCTTACCAATCCCCTTTCTTGGCAGACCACTGCTCTATGTGTGACTGGTATGGGGAAATGTCATTCTGATCTCCTCAAATGTAATAGGCAACGTCATTGCAAATACATTTAGCCGTGTCGGGGACTCTGTACTTTTCCAAGGTTAATGTCATTTGTTAGGTTTTAAGAGAGGTGGTGAAATTGAAATGGACCGATGGAATTTTAGCTGCATAAAGCCATCTGTATTTTCCCACTCACTTTTTGAGTCCTAATAAATCGGGGTATTTTTAGACTTTGAGCAAGAGGGGTGAGCAACAAGATTGAGTGTTGAAGCCTGTAAACAAGCAAACATGTTTGTCTCTCATAGGTGAGAGTTCAGAGCTAATGCTGCTAAATGTTTATTACAGAGGGTAAACTGCAGTCAGCACTTAGTTTTATTGATTGACAGCAAATTGACAAGGGTTTGGCAATTAATCCTATTTGTTGCATGAGGAAAACATGTTCTAGCCTACAATCTGTTTTGCCATGTTATAAAACCTCACCTTTTGTGCTGTAGCTAAGATATGTTAGGTCTACCCTATTCTCCTTCAGCAGAATGTTCACATTCCAGAGAAGGAGCTCTTCTTTACTGGGAATTTACAAAAGGCTTGATGGTTGATTCTGATGTTCCTCCCCATCTGCCACAACGCTCAGAAGAGACATACTGTAAGCCAAATTTAGCCATCAATGTTTGACCTTCAAATGGTCTGAAACCCTTACGCAGGGGATGAGTCGTAGGGGTCACAGTGACTGTATTCCTCTGTGAAGCTAACTAGGCATAGATGTATTATTACAACAAGAGTAGTACAGCCATGGCCAATAGCCGAACAGATTATGAGCATGAGCCTACTCTCCCAAACTCTCTGAAATGTAGTCCTGCGCTGAAATGAATGGGTCTCACACTGAGTAGCCCTTTTTTTAAAAAGAGACACATATTGGACAGTGAATGTGTTGTATCTCATTGCTTGGCGTATGGACAACCGGAGTGAACGTTCCACCGGTGTCCTTGGAAGCACCTTCAAGTAAGTCCTTCAAGTAATTCGTAGAAATGTGAACGGACCAATCTGACGGTGTTTGACGTCGGAGAGGTTTGTGGCAGCGGCTGACGTCTGTAGTATTAAGCCGAAAAGAGGCGGGCCTATGGCTGTCCGGGTTGTAAAAAGATTGAAGAGGTAGTGTACATTTACTGCTCAATCAGCCCTATGATTGATTACCGCACGAGTGATAAGTGTTGTGATTTGCGTGTACTGGAGGTCTTCGATTTATGGAATTCATGTGGGAGAAAATAAGACATTGCTCAGTCTGTTTTCATTACAAAACGATTGAATTAATGTATTGTTTATGTGTTTTTTCATGATATCAGGAGTGTCAGCCTGGTATGTACCGCTTGTAAATCGAGTGTAGATGAATGGCTCGGTTTTTCATGACAACCGCAAAAAGGAAACGAACAAGCTCGAGCGAAAATACGAATATATTCGTAACGTAGGCTACACTTTCACAGGAAGATCCTGCGACATAGAAATCAGGAGAACGAGCGGCAACTCCCGGTGAATCAAGAGCGCACCGGCTCTATCTGCCTGATACCGGCATAGCATCAGAACACACCGATAGCCGACTATCTCAGACAGTCAACATGCCCAGCATAAGACAGTCATACACGGTGACCGTACCCGAAGAACCCCCGGCCTCTGCTTTCCCGTTCTTGAAGCAAGAGATGCGGCGGAAAAGCTCGAGCATGTCTGGCTCGGTGCTGGTGTCAACCTTTGTAGGACTTCTCATTAATCAAGCCAAGGTAAAAACAACATAGCATATATTGGCACCAAGATGATCTATCGAATGCTTGTCTGCGTATTAGTTACAGTAATATATGTGTTGTTAATCAATAAGGATCTAGGAGGCTTGATCTCACTAGGGGTTCTTCTACACATCAGCATTGACAGCAATATAGCATTGCATTCAATCTAGCAGTAGGCTAAACCTCCGTTAAGCCTCTGTGGAGGATCAGTATTCTGGCAGGTCATTAGTCTAGTTATACAATCTCAAATTAATCTCACTCCATAGCCAGCAATTGCTCCTATATTGAATGATATTACATAGCCAAGTCCTGTATCAAAATATATTTAGAATGGATCTTTCAATTATTTTTTATTATGCAACAACTGTAATACATGAGGCATTATGTCCCACCCTCTTGCTATTTTTACCCATAATTCCATGTCCAGAGAGAGAAACAAATCAAAGTAACATTGTTGGTCAAGGGGTCTATTTTCAGACTGATGTTGAAGTCGTCTGACGTACATTAGTGAGCTAATGGTGCTTGTGGATCTAGCAGTGTCTGGATAACTCCTTGGCCACCGAAACAGTTATCCACCAATGATTGATGATTTTATTACAACCTTGAACGTTGACCCTTCATTGATCATCTTCGATAATCTGGCTTCATCCCAGAGAGAGTGTATTGTATTGAATGCTTCAATGAATAAAGTCAACTGAAGGAGCGGAGTGGCATGACTGAAAGTATACCTGGCTACGCTATCCTTGGCTCCCGGGCTTCGCTCTCATGAGGTGAAAGCCCAGTGGCAGATGCTAGTATCTGGCTATCACGATGAAGAGTGTGTTCTTTTTCCAGTTGTCCCTCAAATGTTTTATCTATGGGTCATATTAGTCCTTGTAAGGGTTTCCTATAACCTGCTTTGAAAGGAGAGGAAGTGTTGCTATTGTTTCAGTGGATTATCTTGGTGTTGAACATTCAGAGAGACCGTGGATGTAAATATCAATTGATTGAGCTGGTCCATGACCGCTTAGTCACTCCATGTGAAGACAGTTGGTGGGTTGCTGTTGTATTTGCTTGCCGTTAGGGGCCAGGCACAGGGAGGTCAGAACAAACTGTTCTCCATCTCCAGCAGCTCTCACTCAACACAACCCACTGCTGCTAGCTAATGATTATACCGCATTCCGTGGAGCAAGGTGGAACCGTGTCAGGCAGGCCTGGCCTACTCAACCCATTCAGCATTCAGGGCACAACTTGTACCTGGCTGTTTGTACCAGGCGCCCGAGTGGCGCAGTGGTCTAAGGCGCTGCATCTCAGTGCTTGAGGCGTCACTACAGACACCCTGGTTTAAATCCAGGCTGCATCACACCCGTCCATAATTGGGAGGCCCATATGGCGGTGCACAATTGGCCAAGCGTTGTCTGTCCGGGTTTGGCCGGTGTCGGCTGTCATTGTGAATAAGAATTTGTTCTTAATTGACTTGCCTAGTTAAATAAAAAATAATTTTAAAAAAATCGTCATGAGATAGTTCAGCTCAGTATTAATGTCAGTGTCTGCAAAGGAACCCAAAACACTGAAATCCCAACAACTACAGATAACATTTCAATGAGATGTCTCGGATTGATAGCGTGGCGGCAGCGATCATGTTATGTGTAAATACATTGAGAATTGCAAGGCAATTAATTCATCAGTCTCCGTGTTATGTGGAAAACAAGGTCAACTCTGAAAATGGGAAGTGTGTGAACCACCACCACTAACTATTACCCTCCATCATGCCTTTCAACTCATCACCTTATGGTGGCAGCTGGATGGCATCATATTCTGGATCAGTGTATAGGTTGGTGTAACGGATGTGCCTGGGCATGTTGTAACACTTGACAATGGCTCTGCATTCACACAGAGAGAGATAACAATACCTGCTTTATTGGTCCAGTTGCACAGATATTCTTTATTGTCCCAGTAACCAACCTGACACACAACACAGGCACAGTATACAGGGATATTGAAGCCGGTAACCCTGCCGGATCTGTAGATTTCCCCACAGGCAGCTCGGGGCTTTGAACCACCCAACCTTCCAGTCACAGGCGCTGCTTCTCTAACCTCTAGGCTACCGCCACCCCCCTGTCGTGTAGTATCCATCCACAGTCACACATTGGTCACAAGCTGACTGTACCAGTCCTTCAACCATTCTGCTGAAATAGAACTGCTCACTGCTTCGAATGGCTGTCAATACAGTTGCACTGTGGTGTAGGCCTGAATGTAGGGTTAGGCGGCCATGGACAGAGAATTGATTTGACCAACACAATTTGAACCTCAGACCCATTTGCCAAGCTTTCACAGTATTTATTTTCAATTTGTGTGCAATGTGTATTCTGGGGAATCTGGCGAATCTAGCTGAAGTATGTTCTCTCGGACAGTTGGTCCGACTAAACAAGGCTACTGTCTGACTGGGATCAGGACAGAATAACATTCTCTGCACTTCTATATCAGCCCATTTTTTTCCCTCTGTTGACTCAGGCTAGAGCTTTGTCACCCAAAAAGATCCTCCTAAAGCCTACAGATGGAGATCATTTCTAATGATGTTGCATTCAGCATGGATCCTCTTGCATGTGCCTGGGCTAGTCACACCACTTTGAAGACTAAGCTCATCAATTGTTAATGAATGAGGCATTCTCAAAATGGGTGACACTGATTCATCTGTTACTAGTCCAAGGAAGAACACTGGTTGGTCAGTCAGTTAATCAAGTAAGTCACACTTGCCAGATGTGAAGTGCGTTTGTGATGTCATATTGTCCTCTAGCTCGTTCGCGTAAAAATAGCGTTCCCCCGGGCGAGCGGCTGTCAGGATGACTTCTGCAGTGACAGTCACACCGCTCTGACAGCAACCCAGCCAATGAGAACGCGGCAGCAAGTTCTGAAGGAAAGGTGCTATTTTGGGCTCCGATGATATTACTCAGCAAAGTACGGCAAGTTGTGACGTCATGGGGATCGTTCTGGAGGTGACAAGCGGTGTGTGTGATTGTTATTAGCATAATCAGTGGTCCTCCTGAAGCTTAGCCTACACTCCCACACGACTTCCCACAAATGTAAAAACAAGTAAACCAATAACTGACAACAGGAAGTGTTTTGTTCACGTGGTCACGGACTAATACATCGCTTTATTTGACATTGGAATTGAGAAAGGAGGATTTAGTTCATCCTGATGGGTTTTTCCTGGTCTGTTGGGGACGGGGGACAGACGGCGTGGGGTTATTTATATGATAGTAAAATGCTACAGCCGTCCAAGTCGGTGTTCTCATAACTACATAAACACTACACACTGTCCTGGTTGGACTCCCAGATACCAGGAGCACATGGGTGTGTGTCTGTTTTTCACTGTGTGTCCCCGTGGTGGTTGGTCACTCCTGCGCTCATGGGGAGGGAGGCTATATGAGCCAGAACAGAACATGCAGGTGAGAGTTACTGGAGAGCTTCAGTCACTTCAGTGTTATATTGAGTTCCACAGGAAGCTGGATCAGGTTCCCTCTCTTGTTCCCCAGCAGCGCTGTGCTCTACATCAACCCATAAAAACACCATTGTGAGCGGGTTACTGGCCTGACTGACTCTGCGTGAACCGTTTTCATAACGACCCCAGTCTCCCTTCCGCTGATCTACATGTGGGGGACTGTATCATTGTGATGGGGCCTTGTGTTCACTTGTGTTCAAAGTACTAGGCCTAAATAATTGATTGTAGCATTTCTACAAAGGCCTTCAGGCACAACACATTGCATTCCATATTAAAGAGATAGGCTAGGCCCTGCTGTATGTAATGAAAGTTTTGTCCGCAGTCAGATTGGTGCTTTGGTAATTGTTTCCGTTACTGCTCAATTATAAAACAACTGAACTTCTCTAATTAAACTGCAGTGACATCAGTCATTTTCTTTTCTCCAAAGCCCTTAGTCGACAATCGAAGACCGTTATCCACCTCAAAGGCCTATAGGCTATTGCTAAGCCGCGATCTTTCAGTTTTGTGGAAAACACTGTCCATCTGAGGGGGTGTGATTCCCTCTGTATTGAAACAGGACCAGGCTAGTGTTTGACAAAGAATATGTCTATCTTTACATCTCATAGCATGTCTAGTAGCCTTACTATACTAGCCTTAGTAGCCTATAACTGGAAGGCTCCGTTTTTTTCTTCTTCTGAGGATGGCCCCCATGTTTGTCGCAGACGTCCTTCGACCGTGGGGCCATTGGCAAAAAATGACATTCGCTCACATGCTTTTGTCGTAAATGTTTTCCTTGTCGTGTTCTTCTCCCCAGAACTCCAAGAGTGCCCAGGGCCTGGTGGGCCTACGGAACCTGGGAAATACCGTAAGTAGTGGCCTGGGTGCACACACACACACACATCATATATATACATATATATTTAGGCCTCTATTCATGTGTGTTGTGGAAGAAACGTTGAGTAACGCCAGTGTACCGAAAACAGTGTAATCCACATTTCCAATCCTCTGCCATCAGCTTACGGGATGTGTTTCGATATCACTAACACATTCCCTTAGCTAGTCTATTTCCATTAGCTGAGATTATCTGCCATGCCATCTCATGGCTCTACAAACAGGAGGAGGGGAGGGGGGTATTTGCCAGGCAACAGGGAGAAGGATGGGTCCCAAAATAAACTGTCTACTTGCACTGTGTACAGTAACCTTATCTGAGTGCTTTCGCTGCTGTTGAACTCTGTACCTGCTGGGGGGCTTGACTCTCTCCCTCTCTATCCCTGCTACCTTTCATTCACTCAGCCCACTGTTCCTTGTTTCCCCCGTGCTTGCATGTGGCCACGTGATGTTAGCTGTGTGTGTGTGTGTGTGTGTGTGTGCGTGTATGTGCGTGTATGTAACAGAAAATATCTAAATATAACTCCAGCAGTCACGATTTCACCTCTGCACGTTTGTCTGCAACGTTGACAACATTATTGTCAAAGCTGTAACTTCCTGTACCATGAACAGCATGGTAGTGTGCGTGTTAACCCGCTTCTAAAGACTGTGTGTGTGTGTGTGTGTGTCTCTACAGTGCTTCATGAACTCCATCCTGCAGTGTCTCAGCAACACGCACAACCTCCGGGACTACTGCCTCCACAACTCCCACCGACGCGACCTTAACAAAAACAGCCGCACCAACACTGGGGCGCTCATGGAGGGTGAGACAGCTAGCCTAAGTCCCCTGCAGTCAATGAATGCTGAACATTTTATTTACCATAAAGTCGTCCGTTTTACAATGTCTGCCACTGTTCCGAGGGGATTGGATCTATCATCTTGGTTTCCCGGTTGTGCTTCTAGAGTTTGCCAAGCTCCTCCAGACCATGTGGACGTCGTCGAGCAGCGAGGCGGTCGGCCCGTCAGAGTTCAAAACTCAGATCCAGAGATACGCCCCCCGATTTGTGGGATACAAGTACGTGTTGTTCAACTAACTATTCACCAAGCCTACATTTGAAATGGCACCCTATTCCCTATACAGTGCACTACTTTTGACCAGTGCAGAGCCCTATGGGCCCTGGTGAAAATTTGTGCACTTTATACAGATGTAGGATCTTCATTTGAGCCAGTTTGCTACAGCAGGAAAATAACCCTGGAGCAACAGGAAATGTGAATTGTTATATGGATTATAGTTAACAGACATTTTTGAAGGGATTGATACATTTGAAGGGAAAATCAAGTCAGAAATGTCAAAGTGGAAATGACAAACTTCAGAAGTGTTTTTAAACCTCAAATACACTACAAGTTTGAAATGTCCTGCATTGCAAGTTCTCCTGCAACAGCGTGATCGCATTAAGATCCTACATCTGTAGGGAATAGGTTGCCATTTCAGAGGCACTCCAAATCTAATAACTTTGTATCAGTAATGGTATTGTAGATGATTTTCCAATGTGTTAAAAAAATAACCTTTGTGTCTGTCTGTGTCCCTCCCTCCAGCCAACAGGACGCCCAGGAGTTCCTGCGCTTCCTGCTGGACGGGCTGCACAACGAGGTAAACCGGGTCACGGTGCGGCCGCGGGGCAGCTCAGAGGACTTTGACCACTTGCCGTGAGTGTTGCCTCTCCTCTCCTGCTCTTACTTTCTCCATTAACTACCATGGTCAAGAGAATGTTAACCGGGAGGGTAGGGCACATCCCACAGTATTAGTATGCAGTCAGTGGGTGTGGAGGTGGGATTTCTCATGGGTTTACAAGAGGGGAGGCGCGGGATCAATGACCATGAGGCTTTAACTCACTGAATACTGACACACCCTCTCCTGTCCGGTCGTCCCTCCCACAGTGACCGAGAGAAAGGTGATAGAATGTGGAGCAAGTACCTGGAGAGAGAGGACAGTAAAATAGTGGGTAAGGGCACGCATCAGCACCCACAGTGGTTAAGTAACACTCTGTGCTGTTAATAAATAGTGTTTTCTGGTAATGTTTAGTCTGCTGATTGATGTAGTTTGTGTGTGTGTGTGTGTGCTTGCAGGTTGGCATTTATCTTCACGAATTTTTCCCCGGTGGCAGCTCTGCGGAGATGTCACTAGCTGGCACTGGCAAAAAGTCATAAAATCCCATTTTAAACCTAACCTTAACCACACCGCTAACCCTAATATCTAACCTCAAACACATTTTTAACGATATAGCTAGGCAATTGACTTTGCTGCTGGCCCATCTGGCGGAAATTGCTCCGTTCTGCCTCCAGGGCAAAATTCATAACAATAAATGCCAACCTGCGCACACGTGTGTGTGTGTGTGTGTGTGAGGGGGTAGTAATGGTCTCTCTCTGCCCTGCCCTCCACAGACCTGTTTGTGGGTCAGCTGAAGAGCTCGTTGACATGCAGCACGTGTGGCTACTGCTCCACTGTCTTTGACCCCTTCTGGGATCTCTCTCTACCAATCGCCAAGGTCAGTATCGACAATCCACACCAGCTTCCTCCCCGCAGTATGGCACATTCACCGTTCACCAGACCCACATACAGTCCCAGCGTTTTTATGTAACCTAATGTGCCGTGTGTCTATGTGTCAAGAAGGGCTACGGAGAAGTGAGTCTGATGGACTGCATGAGTCTCTTCACCAAAGAGGATGTGCTCGAGGGCGATGAAAAACCAACGTGCTACAGGTGTAAAGCCAGAAGAAGATGCACAAAGAAGTTCACTGTACAGAAATTCCCCAAGATCTTAGTGCTTCGTATCCTTTCTCAAGCCCCTTATATTTCTGGCCTGCGTTTGTCTCTTATCCTGTTAGATGTTGTAAAGGAGAGAGGAGTTGGCTAACGCCTGGTCCCAGATCTGCATATAATGTGCTTCAGCCAACACAACATGTATGAGACAATCGTAGTCAGAGGAGTTGCTTATGGTTCAACCAAAGCACACAGATCTGGGACCAGCCTAGAAGTGCTCTCTGTTGCTAAAGAGGCTTGCCTATGTGTTAAATGTATGTATGTGAACCTTCATATGAAGCCCACCCAAGGTTCCATATGAAGCCCCTGTCTCTGTGTATTTACAGACACTTCCTCTCTACACTGTTTTGTCCTTTACCCACCTACGTGTCCAGATCTGAAACGCTTCTCTGAAGCGCGGAGAACCAGCAAACTGTCCACATTTGTCAACTTCCCCATGGAGAAACTGGACCTCAGGGAGTTTGCCTCGGAAAACAGCAGTGAGTACCATCGTCTGTCGGGTAGAATCGTCCGTCTAAGTACCACAGTGGCATTCTTCTGATTCCTCTCTTTCCCCTGTCCCTTTTTCCCCCCCACAGTAAATGCCGTTTATAACCTGTACGCAGTGTCCAATCACTCAGGCACGACCATGGGCGGCCACTACACAGCGTACTGTCGCAACCCCACCTCGGGAGAATGGTACACGTTCAATGACTCCAGGTATGTCTTTCCGTCTCCCTTTATGACACTACACTACCCACAAGGCTCTGCTAGCCAGAAGTCATCTCATTTAGGTTGAATTGACTGGAACTCTTAGAACACTTGAAATACTCCTGTTTAGAACATTCAAACACCTCCACCTCACTCCATATACCTCCGCCTCACTCCATATACCTCCGCCTCACTCCATACACCTCCGCCTCACTCCATACACCTCCGCCTCACTCCATACACCTCCACCTCACTCCATATACCTCCGCCTCACTCCATACACCTCCGCCTCACTCCATACACCTCCGCCTCACTCCATACACCTCCGCCTCACTCCATACACCTCCGCCTCACTCCATACACCTCCGCCTCACTCCATACACCTCCGCCTCACTCCATACACCTCCGCCTCACTCCATACACCTCCGCCTCACTCCATACACATCTGAAATGGCACCCTATTCCCTTTATAGCGCACTACTTTCATCCCTAGCCTGGTCAACAGTAGTGCACCATTATATACAGTGCCTTGCGAAAGTAATCGGCCCCCTTGAACTTTGCGACCTTTTGCCACATTTCAGGCTTCAAACATAAAGATATAAAACTGTATTTTTTTGTGAAGAATC